>NC_044905.1:85401638-85521165 GCF_001633185.2 Quercus lobata
TAAAAATACTTGCATACCTGTTTCATCCAAACCAAGCTCCTACTCCGCATGGATTTTTCCTACTTTAAAAGAGGGAATAACGCACCACGAATCTAACTCGTCCTGCCTTGATACCATCCTTACCCCCCCCCCCAAAAAAAATTATGCTAAAATAAATAAAAAGCTAAAAAAAAAAAATACAACGGTAGTTAGAAAGAATAAAAATCTTAATAAGTTGAATAAACTAAACAAAAACTCTAACAAACAAGTTCTAAGAAAATTGGTAAAAAAAATGAAGCAATAAAGAGTTTTATATCACAATCTCAACCAATTATAATTCCAAGAAATTTAATGTCACTCAAATTACCATTAGGAAAAAGTTTACTTTCAAACCAGTTTAGAGAAAAATTCCACAAACCCACTACATTTTTTTGTTTAATAATACATTTTATTGAAAAACAAGGACTACAAAAAGCTTGTCGAACCCGATCCATCTCCATCATGTGGGCAGAACACCCATCTAGGGATAGAGGAGGTGGAATGAGGCCCAAAAGACAAGTCCGAGGCTACCCAAGCAGCAAGATTGTGAGCAAGGAAATTAAGTGACCATGGGGAATAACTAGCCTGCCAATTTACAAAAAAGGGGAGAAGAGCCTTCCTCAAACTCGCTACAGGGTGATTGATAAAATCGTCTGTGTGTACTACGTGTTGGGCTTTATAGAGCCTAGTTTTGTTTGATCCGGTTTGACGACCCGACTTGACCCGAATAATATTGCGTGGTTTTTAATGGGAGATTTACTGAGGCTTAATCCATGGAGTGGAGAAAAATTTTTGGGCCCGTTTTTATATAGGAACTGACTTTGGTGATTAGGGTTTTTAATTGTGTGGGTGGTGTTGCTGTTTTTTTGTTAGTGAGAATATCTGTAGTCACACTTTGTACTTTTCCCTAATAATAGTGAAATCCCTGCAACTCCGTAGACGTAGGCAAATTGCTGAACCACGTAAATATTGTCTTGTGCGTGTGATTGCTTTCTTTGGCGTGTGTTTTCTCTTTTTTTTTTTTTTTTTTTTTTTCTCACAGGTTGGGATTTCGGTGAAATTCCCTACACTATGTACTCTTCATCATATGACTTGACTTATTTAAATAATACATATGGATGGTTTTATGAATCATCATATAATGTGTTTAAGGAAGCTCCTCCAAATCGTTTTGAAGGAAATTTTTGTCTTTAACATTAATGTGATTATGGTGAACCAAAACTTAGAATCAATTCATTTTATATATATATATATATATATATATATATAATATAAACAAAGAAAGGATATTGAAAGAACAAAAGATACTAATTGGATGGACAAAGTTTTTTTTGCATTGCATGCCATCTTTTTTCTTAATCAATGCCGACTTCTAAAAACACAACTTGTTCCCACAATTTTTCATAACTTACTGAAGTGATAAATAGTAAGTGACAAAAATAAAAGTAATATTAATAATTGGTCTATATAAAAGTGATTTTTTCACCATTTACAATGAGTCATCTCACCGGAACAAGTTGTGTCCATAATAAAGTTGTGCACATTATATTATTATAATGCTTTATCCACTTATTTGTGTTTTTAGTAAATCCATTTTGAAAATAAGTAAAACTATAGTTATACTATCCTCATAATTAAAGCAACGTTGACCGAAAGAATTTGGTTACCAAACCTTCAAGTTGAAGGAGGTAAAGAAAATAGGACAAATTTTCCACTAAATCGGTTTAGAGAAAATGTCTTCTAACCTATTGCATGATAGTTTATAAAATCACCAAAATATACTTTTTTTTAAATGAAGATTATAGCCATCCAAATATATTTTTAGTCACTTGATCTATAGAATAGTCATGTAATTTGTTTAAATAATTTAGTGCATTGGACAAAGGTTTGGAAAATTATTTTTCATAACTTATATGACGCAAATTTATGAAATCTTTATGCTCACTAGTTGCTAATCCGTGCGATGCATGGGAAAACTATTAATAACTTCTCTAATATAAAATTTTTAAAAAATAAAATTTAATATCATGGTATAAATTATATACCAAACCAATAAAATCTATCACTTACAAAGTAATAAAATCTATCACATACAATGAGATATCATAATAACCAAGAGCTTGAGATCATATTTAGAAAATATATAACTGATATAAGTACACTCCAATATAATTAATTACACAAATATAGTTAATTCCATACTCATTCAATCATCTTTCATAAATTACATTAATCATTCTTGATGTCCAAGATGTATCTAAATTCTAACATTGCCAGTAAACAAAGATGCTAGACCTCAATGGGATTGAAAAGGCAGCATAATGCCAATTTACACAATTTCTGAAATCATTATTTCCACTAATGAGAGAGAGAGAGAGAGAGAGAGAGGGATGGCTGTTGTGTTGCATCTCTTAAGAAGAATCTACCCTGTACATGTTTTGATATGTAATCGACAATTAACAAAATAGATGTACCACATTTAGAGTATGCAAATTTAGGAGATTAAAAGTAAAGTAAAATGAGAAAATGAAACCACCTAAAGTTTTTTGCTCTCCCTGGCCTCTTGATGTTGACTTTTCAACATCTTCCAAAATCAAATTTATGTACTCCTCAAAGCCCTATAAGGCATAAAAATTAACATTTGACCAAATTTACATGTATTCACTTAAAATTGTGAAAGATGCTAAAAATTAGGTTGATATCAACCTTTTAACAAAAATTCAACATTTTAATGATTGCACATCAATTAACAATTTTGCCATTGTTACTTGCAACATATATCTTTTTACTCAGATATGGTGCAATTTCGGCCATCAAATTTTACTCAAAAGCCAAGATTAGACAACCTCCATCCTACATTACTATAAGAAATCTATAGAATTACCCTAAAATAAAAAAGAACATGCCACAGCCATATGGATAGGAGGCACAAAAAAAAAAGTACATGTTCACAAAGATTTAAAAGTAAAAAATATACATTATGTAAACAAAACTTTTTTCACCACTTCTACACCTTCTAAAACACCAAAATAACCAAACCTCCTAAAATGGAGTCGTTTAATGCAATCTTTTTCAAATTAAGTCATTAAAATAACAGCAGATGACTAATAGCAAGATCCTTTTGAAAACCAATTCTAAATAGTTCAAGGCTTCCAAAATTTGAGACTTTCAAGTTTCTTCTAGATTAGATAACTCTAAGTTGAGCTAATTATGCTCTTTTGATAGTATTGCTTAGCAGATCTACTATTCAAACATTACAATGGTTCCAAAACAACCCTTCAATATTCTATCATCAACGTGGAATTCAGCCAGTAGCTTCAAAAAGAATTTGATTTGCAAAGTAGGCCACTTACCATTATTCAGGTCTCTTTCAAAGACAGAAATCAGTCAAGAGCATTTATAAATATAATAAGTCTAGAGGATAAATATAATAGGGGAAGTGGCAGCATAAATAAAATCTAAATGCATCTTATAGGGAGTAACAATTAGCATAGCTGCTCCTTTTGGAATCTGGATCAAAAATATCTTTACAGCTCTCCATACCATTTTAAATCACAATCATATCATTGAAAAAATTGTAACACTATAAGAAGAAACTATACAATGTATAAAAAGAATTGAAATGGAACAAAGCTGATACTGTACAAAATTACAACAGAAATTGCTATGATAAGCCTAAAGACTGAGCTAACCTACATTTTTTTATAAGTAAGTTACACATACTGAGCTAACCTACACTTTGCTCTTACAAGGAGATGATGTGTGATTTGCTAAAGCTCATTGGTGCACTGAGAACTAACATACAAGCAGGTTTAGAACACAAAGAGCCTCCACAAAGCTGATCAAGCTTGCTCTCCAGAATTCTTCACAGGTTTGATACCCAATAAATTAAATCAAAACCAACCAACCAAAATACAGAAAACTAAATCCTATGAAATGCAAAATTAAAAATATTTTTGTTAGCATTCATATATTTTGATGAAGATTAAGTCTTTCAAACATGGAAGACTCATAGCTTGTCTACAATTATATGGAAAACAACAAATAGAACCCAAAAAATATTTAAAACCTTATTCAGAAGCTTTGAATTTATAAAATAAAAAAATATAAAAAATATAAAAACACAAATTAGTAAACCAAAGTGCTAAACTAGACCCAAAAACCACAATTTCACTCCTACTAACAAATAAATAAAGAGAACAGGTTAGGGAGGAAATCCTAAATTAAATTAAAAACATCACTAACCATTCCTCAAAATACCAAGAGACAAAGCCTTGGTAGAATTTGATCTTCTATGGTGTTCCCCTGGGAAAAAAAAAAAAGAACAAAGATGAAACATATTAGCAATTGAAATCTATAATTGCAACAAACCCTAATTAGGAACCCCAAAATCCCAAAACTAATAAAAACCCCAAATCAATCCTTCAGCCTCAAAGTCATCTTGATTTCGTCCTAATTCAAGAATGTTCAGAAACTATGGAAACAAAAACCACAAATTAATTATAAGCAAATAGATTAGGACAATAGCAACAAAAAGGAAGAAGATAAGGAAGATTGAGGATTCAAGGTGATCTTACCAAGGAGTTCTTGAGAAATTGAACTGGGAGATTTTGGGGCAACACTCACTTTTGGGTATCGAATCAGGGAGAATGTCTTTACACATATTGTGGCTTGGCCTGCCCAGGTGTGCAAACTGTAACGATGAGAGTCGGTAGTGCTCAATTGTTGAAGAGGTTTTAGGGTTTTATCGGGTTTGATTGAAAAACAAATCAGAGGATGCTGAAAGGGTAGAGAAGAGAGATGAGGGAGAGAAATAAAGAACAAAGAGGAATGGCGTTCAGAGTTGGGTTTTGGGGAAGGAGAACAAAACTTTTGGGTATCAGGTTTGATATTGCCATGGAAAATAGAAATAAGTTTTTTTTAGCTGATTTTTTTTTAAAATAATTATGATGATTTAAAAATAATGATGATGTGGACTAAAAAATAGAAATAGTGTTTTAATTTTTTTTTTTTAAATAATGATGACGTGGAAAATTGTGGGAGCTTCAAAGGTTTCGGTTTTATATAAATATATAGATTAGTTGAACTAGTCGGTGACCCATGCAATGCACATGAAAGTTTAACCAAATATTTCTTTATATATAAATATGAAATTTAAAAATTATGGTAATTATTATAGGCATTTAGTATGAGTTGATAAGATTTTAATGGAGTGTTTAAATACATAATAAAATTTAAAGTCAACTAAAAATATATATAATAAAATAATGACGAGTAAAATTTTGAGGCTCAAAAAGGTTACGTTGCAAAATAGTATAAAATCTACTAAAGGAATGATGGTAGAGAAACAAAAAAAGACTTTATACTTTTTTTCATGAGCCCAATTCGTGTGTGTTGCTAAGCCGGCTAGGGATGCTAGCAGCACTAAGGGACCATAGAAAGGGTTTGATACCCAAAACTTTCACCCAAATGAAAGCTTCCCTTTATTGTTGTATGTGACTAAATGGTCTTGCCAACCCTTTTTAAAACTCCAAAGCATGGCTAGCCTCTTTAGCTATCTTGGGTTGTTGGCTAGGGGAAGTACACCATGTTTTAGATGTATGCTTCCTCCCTACAAGCTGGTGGGACCTATTAGTTGTGAGTCCCACCAATTGTGAGAGGAGAGAAACATATACCCGAAACAGGGTGTATTTTCTCTGCTAGCTACCACCAAGAGAAGGTTCCCAAGGAGCTAAGAGGATTGGGAAAAAAGCATCCAATCATAATTTGTCAAGATCTTTCCCTATTTGTGCTAAAAGTAAGGTCTTTCTTTTACTCGAATAAAGACTACCTACACATTACCCTTGTTCAACACTTGGGAAGTCCAAAGCCTCAACTATTAACTAAAAACCAATCACTAAACACTTCCAAAACTCAATATAAAACCCCTTACATCAGGTCAGAGAAGGGGATTCATGTTCAACCTTGAAAACCCTTTAGAGCAAAAACTATCTTAGCCACTTAGATTTATAGCATTCTGAAACTTAGAGGTGAAACTAGGGGTACTAGAGAGCTCTCTCTCTCTCTCTCTCAAGTTCCTCCTCTTGTTGAATGTGTAAAACAGTTTCAAACGTGGTTAACTAAGCATTTTTCAATACTTCAAGTTACTTAGCATTTTGATTCTTCCATTCCACAACACTAATAGTCTTTTATTAATCAAATATTTGGAATTTTGGAACTTTTGATTAAATTGAGCAAGAGCAAAACAAAGCTTGGGTCAATTTAATATTCAACCTGTCTGGTACAAGTTATTTCATTTTGTTCATATTTTTGAAAATGTGCTGCTTGAAAAAGTTATCCCTGAATGGGAAAAAAAAAGTTTTTAAAAAGTCGGTACTTTGAAAAAGTTTAGTTTCAAAATAAGATGCAAATTTAAGTGGACAACTGTTAAACACCTACCAGTGACAGTGAGTGTGACCCTGCAAATTTCTAACCTTTTTGTTGCACTTCTCCATCCCGTACAAACTCCAAACAGTCTCTTTAAGTTTGTTAAGACTTAAGCGGCTGAGCCACCAAGTCACGCTTTGTAAAGAGAGTGGGAGAAGCTCCAAAGTGTGATGAATAAATTGAATACGCACAAACTATCTTGCTCTTCTTCATCCCATAAATCTCCAAATAGTGTCTTAAGTTTGTTAAGCTTAGGCCATCAGCAAGTCACGCTTTGTAAAGAGAGTGGGAGAGGGCTCCAAAATAAAATGAATGAATAAACAAATATATGAGTGCCCAGAATGAGAGTGCCAAGCATTGGCCACGTAGATTTTTTTTTTTTTTTTTTTTTTTTTTTTTTTTATAAGATAGAATTGAATTTATCACCATTGTTTTTTTTATCCAAGATCCCAATTGTTTTTAGTATTGACAAGATTCTAACCTAGTTCCCTTTATTAGGTGAGAAAACTTTAACTTATTTAAAGACCTCCCTTTCTTGATTATCATTATTTATTATCACATCAACTTTAACTTTAACTTATTCTAACCTAGTTAATTGTTATGAGCATTGTTGCATGATGGGATAGCACCTCTTGATTTTTCCAACGAAAATGTTCATGATTTAAATCATATATTCCACCTCCAACTATAGAATTATAAAAATAAAAAAGCAATTAATTTTGGTATACACTGGAATTCAATCCAAATTCTTTTTTTGTGATTCCTTTTCGATTAACACCCCCCCCCCCAAAAAAAACACTTGAATCATTGAACTAACTGGAGAGTAATTCTAGCACAACAAACTGAGCCACAACTTTAACTTTCACATACATAATCTATCTTTTTTTATTCGCCGCTCACAATTAGACACGTAAGAGCATTCATAGTAAGAAAGCTAAAAAATATAGCTTTTAATAACTCAAAACACTACTTTATATATTTTAACACCCCACTTTATAATACACCTAACATCAAAGGTTTTATTTTAATATTCAACATATTAAAATAATATAAACAACTTATTAAAATAAAATAAAATTTCCCCACAAAAATTCTTAGCAATTAGCCACCACAATCACGTTCTCCACCAACGCCGTGGCAGCCACAACCTACCGCAAAACAAAAAACCCAAAACAAAACCATCGACACAACCGCAACAACCATCATCATCAACAACCCATCACAAAACCCATTAAAATAGACCACCACAGCTAGCCACAACAAAAATCACATTCTATTATCATCAATACCAACTACATCCCATCAAAAATCACATAAAAAATCCTAATATCACATTCGATTATCAATACCCATCAAAAATCTTCTTCTCAAATTACCAAAACCCCAAATATCAATAGCAAAAAAACTCAAATCTCAAATCTAAAAATCACATTCGATTATGGAGTGGAACCCTGAACCCCGTCGCCCCGAGCTACCTCACAACGCTTCATCCACACACTCTCCCCAGCTCCCGAGCCCCGCCACCTCGCCGAGTCCTCTCTCTCCAAAGCCATCAACACTCCCATATCCGCCAATCCGCCTCCATCAACTTCAAAAACCACCAAGAGAAAGAGCCGGCACCACCAAGACACCACAAAATCAGACCCACTAGCCACTGACCCACCAAAATCAGACCCACATCACCACCATGCATGATGACCTTAACCACCAAATCAAACCCACGAGACGCCAAATCACAACCGCCAAACCACCAAAAACAAACAAAGGCACGGGAGAGAGAGCACAGAGAAGAGAGAAGCGAGAGAGGAGAGAAAAGAAACTTGAGGGAAAAAGAGACATTAATGATTAAAAAATGGATTTTTATGTTTAGTTTTCAGCTACAGTGAGCTGTTATAAATAACAACTCACTCTAGCTGAAAGCTAAAATATTTTAAATATAGCATCTTTGTTGTGGGTATGTTTTTATGATTTGAGGTGTTAAAATAGTTTTTTAGCAATTTTAACACTTTTGTTGTGACTGTGAATGCTATAAATAATTGTGGTTTAGCTTTTGTTACTATAATTTTTGCTAAAGCGAAGTCTAAAATAGTAGCTTAGGCTGTGTTTGTTTTGGGTGAAAATCACTTCCGGAAATGCTTTTCCGTAAATGCGGGTGTTTGGTTGCGCATGGAAAATAAATTTTCTGGAAATGCTTTTCAGTTGACCGTGTGTTGGGGTGTAAAATGATTTTCGTTTTTATTTTACCTTCAAATATCATTTTCTGGAAAACAGAGAAAGAGCTGAGTGAGAGTGAGATCGCGCTCGCGCGCACACACAGAGAGAGAGAGAGAGAGAGAGAGAGAGAGAGAACCCAGAAACCGACTCCGACGAACCCAGAAAACCCAAGACCAAGCTCGTTCGTCAAGCAATGCCCAAACCCATTCGTCAAACCCAGAAAACCCATTTGATCGCACCATTTCAGACCCTCATCGCGCCGATTACACCACCGGCGAGATCGTTGCACCCCAGCACCAATCCACCCAAAATCGATCGTTCTCGTCGCACCCCAAAACCGATCGTTCTCGTGCTATTTTTATTGGGTATTGAGAATTTGGGTTTTGTTTCTTTTGGGTTTTAACGAATTTGGGTTTTGTCCTCAACCCAGCTTCGTCGTCCTCGACCTAGATTCTTCGTCCCTGACCCAGCTTCGTCGTCCCCATTCATCGAACCCAGTCGCCTCTCTCTCTCTCTCTCTCTTTCTCTCTCTCAATTTGACTGGATTTGATGATTTTTTTTTTTTGGGATTTGTTTCTTTTGTGTTTATTTACTGAGAAATGATTTAATATTTGTTTGGAAGCTGAGAAAATGTGAGAAACATGATAAAAATGGGTTTTCTAGAGCATTTTCAAGAATATAACCAAACACTAGAAAATATTTTCCAAAATATTTTTTGGAATGCAACCAAACACTTGAAAATATTTTCCTTTTCCGAAAATAGCATTTCCGAAAAATATTTTACTAGAACCAAACACAACCTTAGATTCGGTCGCTTGAATTCGATTGCATTTGGCTTTTCATTTTGGGCAAACAGGCTGGAGTTGGCACATCATATTATATTATATATATAATAAAAGTTGGACTTAGATGTCGTGGTTGCGCCACGTGGCTTCACCAAATTGCAGAAATTTTATTAAATTTTTAGATTTTAAGAAAAAGTATATATAATTTTACTTCTCCTATAATTTCTAAGTGGATAAAAATCATAATTTTTTTAAAAAAACCAGCAATTTTAATTTCTCTTATAATTTCTAAACTGATAAAATTTATAATTTGATTTTAATCCAAATTCTATCTTAATTTGAGTACAATCCAAATTCTTCATCTAAATCTTTTGTTAAAAAAAAAAACAGCAACATGTACACGTTTAAGTTGAAAAAAAATCTTAATTAAAAAGTTTATATGATTTTAATTTCTTCTATAATTTCTAAACGGATAAAATTCATAATTTGATTATAATCCAAATTCTTCATCTAAATCTTTTATTAAAAAGAAAAATCTTCATTAAAAAAAAAAAAAACAGCAACATGTACACGTTTAAATTGAAAAAAAAAAATCTTAATTAAAAAAAAGGTTGGCTGCCCCAAATTGCAAGAAATTTATAGATAAAAACAAAGCCAAAAATAAATAAATATTAAGCCTTATGAATATCACTATATCCTATTTGAATTTGACCATAATTGAAATACTAATCCGCATCAAATGCCACTTCTAAAACTAATTAGATAAGTTTATCAAAAAAAAAAAAGAAGCTAATTAGATAAAGCGTGTATATAAAAAATTCTAATTAAAATGAATTACAAGGACCAACAAAGCTAATTTGATAAAGCCTAAGACACCTAAACAAAAAGCAACATGTACACGTTTAAGTTGAAAAAAAAAAGGGTTGGCTGCCCCAAATTGCAAGAAATTAATAGATAAAACCAAAAAATAAAATCAATATTAAGCTCTATGTATATCACTATATCCTACTTGAATTTGATCATGATTGAAATACTAATCCGCATCAAATGCCACTTCTAAAACTCATTAGATAAGTTTACCAAAAAAAAAAGAAAAGAAAAAGAAGCTAATTAGATAAAGTGTGAATATAAAAAATTCTAATTAAGATGAATTACAAGGACCAACAAAGCTAATTTGATAAAGCCTAAGACACCTAAACAAAAAGGAGAATAAGCATTTTTTTTTTTTTTAAAGCAACATGTACACGTTTAAGTTGAAAAAAAAAATCTTAATTAAAAAAAAAGGTTGGCTGCCCCAAATTGCAAGAAATTTATAGATAAAAACAAAAAACAAAATAAAATAAATATTAAGCCCTATGCATATCACTATATCCTACTTGAATTTGATCATAATTGAAATACTAATCCGCATCAAATACCACTTCTAAAACTAATTAGATAAGTTTATTAAAAAAAAAAAGCTAATTAGATAAAACGTGAATATAAAAAAATTTAATTGCAGAAATTTTTTTAGATTTTTAGATTTTCAAAATATATATAATTTTTCTTCTCCTATAATTTATAAATTGATAAAAATCTTAATTTGATTTCAATCCAAATTTTTCATCTAATCCACATAATCCTTATTTTTCAAGTGTAGTGTATTATAATCTAAATTCTTCATCTAATCCATTTAATCCTTATTTTTAAGGTGTAGTGTATTATTAAAAAAAAAAAAAAAGCAGTTTTAACAAAACATGCAACTTACATTAAAAAATAAGTGTTTTGACGTAAAATTTTAAAAAGAGATTAAATTTAGTTGGTTGGTGCCACACAACTACAACCTACAATTGTGTCTATCTAAATATTATCAACAAAGCCTAAAATAATAGGATAGAAAGAAAAAAAAAATCCAAAGCATAAAATATTAAAATGTGTAGTTGTGTAAGTAGAAGTATAGCTAATCCCATGAATTTAAAAAAATAAAAATAAAAATAAAAACCACTTTCATTGGGAGGATATACACACGGAAGGAATTAAAAATAAATTTGTTATCTACTTTTTTCAAATATATTTTGTTTTAATCTATTAATTTTTTGAATGAATATCAAATTTTTGGATAACCAAAAAAAAAACTAATAACGTTAACAACTTGATATTTACCGTATATTAGGAAAAAAAATTGTAATTAACGTTAATAACTTGATTGTTATGGTATTTGATTTTAAATAAATTTATTCTTTTTTTTTTCCTTATAACAACTTCTTTACAACTTAAAATTATTGTTTTAAATAGAAATAACTTTTTAACATTTTATGTTTTGGGGGGTTGAAGTTTACCATGTTTACCATGACTCTCATCTTTAGATTTTTAGGTCACTATAAATAATAAGGCCAAATTCATAATTTATTTTATTAATATTTTGAATGTCCAAGTATCTATCAATTTTTAGGGTTATTTTTTATTTGTTTTTTTGTCAAATTCAGTCCCTCTTCGCTTCAAAAAATAACTTCCCAATTTCTTATTAATATTATTCATGTTGTTTTTTATTATTTTTTTCAGTGAATTTTATCATTATTCATGTTGTTTTTTATTTTTTTTTTCAGGTAGTTTCATTGAACTTCCGAAGCACTCGATCAAAATTTTTTCTCAAAAAAATTTCTTGAAGTTTATATTTACACATTTTGTTTTGATAGGGTGAAATTTGGTGTCTCTCCCCTCACTTTCAAAGATAAAAATTTAATTCTTACGTAAGTTTAACTACTTTTATTTTTTAATGTTTAGTAATTTGGGTTGTTCATAATACTTAACTATTACATTGAGGTTACCACTTAAATATGCTTTCAATTTTTTTTTAATTATTGAATTCAAGGTTTTTCATTTAAATATGCACTTGAGTTTTAATTAAGCAAACTCCCTTTATATTTTAAGGCATATCCTTTTATATTAACTACATAATTATCCACCATATTCCATTCAATTAATTTTGGACTTATATATGATTTTTTTTTTAATAAAAACTTAATCTTACACAATATATATTCATTATATAACTTAAAGTTACTTTATTTTTTAAAAAAAAAAAAGAAAAAAAGAGAGAGAGTAAAAGATTACTTTATTTTTATTATCTATTTAATTTTAATTAATATAAATTTTTTTTTTCATTAATTTACACGTGATTCTTGATTAAACCGTGCATCGCACGGGCATAATACTAGTATAGATATAGTTTATTACATAATAATATCATACACGGCGTGTTGTGTTGTTCTTCGGCCACGTGTAACACATACTTTTGTAAATAGGTTTTTGGAGTGCGTGTGTGTTAGGAGCGTGAGGAGCAGATTTATACGCTTCAAATCTATGCATGTCCCCTTCTTGTAGGCTATTTTTTTTTTTTTTTTTGGAAAAGTCTTGTAGGCTATTATTAGAGTCAATGGGTTCATTTTGAGTAATTTAAATGAAATCAAGTAACAAAGTCATTTCTATTTTCTTTTTCTTTTTCTTTTTACCTATCTATTATTCTCTCTTAAATGAAATATAGAATATTTAAATTATTGATACCTATTTCATGTGTTCGCTTATTTTTACCCCTAAGCTGTCTTAGAGCAAAGATATCATCATATATAAATTACCACATAAGAAGATAGGGAAGTGAAAAATTACTTATAAAATTTCTCAGTGTCAATAGTAGAATTGCATGAAATTTAATAACCCGAAGAAAATAATGTAGGAACAAGACTCAAGACTTAGTCATTACATATGTTGTTTTTCTATAAAATTCCTTTATTTTGATGAATTTGATTTCTATAAAAAAATTTATTTCTATTATAACTTCTATTTTAAAAGTAAAATTCAAGTCACCATTGAACATTTTTTAGACATTGTACTATTAATTTTTGTAATTTTTCTATTTCTCTTTTCTTTTCTTTTTTGGGGTGATTTTTCCTTTTTATTTTTAAGTTTAATTTCATGTCAAGCACAAATTATGGTTTTCTTAAGTTTTCCTAACCTTTTAAGGTTTCTCTAAGGTTTTCCTATATAAGTGGAAGACCAAGCCCATTGGGCATCAAATGGATTCATTGATAAAATTTTAAAGAGTTTTTGTTTTTTTTTTTTTTTTTTTTTTTTTTTTTTTTGTTTTTGTCTTTAGATTTAGAGTTTTCTTTAATACTAAAGTGTGTTTCTTGAAGTAAACGTATTTTTCTTCTTCTATCTATCATTTTGTGTTAGTATGTATATGAAAATATCAAAATTGTTTTTGATAGTTATAGTCATCTTACTAATTGAACTACAAGATTCATTTTTAGGAATTTTATATTTAAAAGTGTTTATGAAATAATCCTAATTAATTTTTAATGGAAATATATATGGTCCAATTTCGAACCAATTCTTGAACCAAAATTTTTATCAAATTGAAAACAAGTAAATCTAATTAAATTAGGTAATCCATCTTATAATATGCCAAACACCTCCTTGTGTTATGGTTTTTTATTCAATTAGTAGTTGAGCCAAATAAAACCCACCAATAAAAGATGGATATGTTTCCAAGTGTTGAACTCTTAATATATCCTCAAGAGGTCTTTGTTAAACAACCAATAACATAGGCTATAATAACATAAAGCCCATCCAAAAAAAAATCATATATATATAAGCATTTTTTATGGATAAAACTTAAATATAGTTTTTAGGTATTGTACTTTAAATTTTCAAATTAAATTCAACCATATGATTGTCTTAATTATAAAAATAAAAACTTTATAATGATTGAATTTAATTGAAAAAACTTAGATAGAATACATAAAACTGTACTTTTCTTTTCTTTTTTACTAATAAAACTGTATCTAAAATATATCATTCTGTTATAATCATTAATCATATTTCCTCCCTCCAAAGGGGAAAGATTCATAGTATTAGGTCAAAAAGAATTCAATTTTGGACATATTAATTCTATTTGTTTATGCATTGTACTATCTTAAGAGTAGATTTTCCCTTACTTTTTGTCTTACTAATTTCTAGACGAGATCCACCTTAGAAAAGAACGATAAATGAAACATAACAATAAAAAATGAAATGATTACAATAATAATGAATAGATATAAAATGCCCCATGCATCTTGGACAGTGACGATAGCCTCTGGTTATCAACTATGTGTACACAATCGAATTCCAAATGAAAATTACAATCTTTTCCTTAGCAAAAACATGATCCTCCATTAAAAACAAAAGCATGCATGATCCATTAATTACTCGCCCAAATCAGAAAATGGGGTCACTAATTCGACCACATATCCATTAAAGCACTTTAATATTTTATGCACTTGACGTCTTGACCCACATGCTCAGTTGCTCACCAACAAAAAGTAGGCATGGCCGTAAAAAAAAAAAAATATATATATATATATATATATATATATAAATCTTTGTTCACCAATAATGAAAACACTACCATGGTCCATCAGACAGCAACTTCAGTTTCTGGAGGAAGTGAGAAATTTGTTAATTTTGTATAAAGAAAACTATAGCTATCACATCAATCACAAGTAAGATAGTAATTGTTAGAAGTACTGGTTAAATGATTAAATTTACCATATTCTAATAGTTTAAGTTTTTGGAAAAATCAGTAATTTAACAATAATTAACAATTTTGGTGATTAAGATTCACAAATACTTAATTGCAATATATATATATATATATATATATAAATTAGATTGCAAATCAATTTTGTAGCTTTTAGGTGCCAATACCATTATCTGTAATTAAAACAACTATAATGGCTTGTTACTGCTACTGTCACTTTACTAATTGAAAAGGATTTAGGTTATGACATAATATTTGTTTAGAACATATTACGGTGACAAGTTGTTATTAATTTTCACGTCGAACCAAAACTTACATCATTTTACAATTTGACACCTCAAACAATTATGAAAAATTAATAATAAAAAATTTTGTAGATTTTTTTTAATAATTAAATTATTACAAAAAGTGAAAGATGAGAAATCTGAACCATAATTCTTTTTATAATAGAGACAATCGATGTCACTAAACTATAAGACTTTTGATGTATGTTTTAACTTATTGTTAAAATAATTGGAATTAAATGGAAAAGGCATGTATTTGTCTATCTACTCTTAGACTTTGAACGGGAGTGAAAATCTCCGAATAGGAGATACAAGGAATTGAATAACCGTCAAATTAAAGACCAAGAAGTATGGATTAAATGAAAGCTCATAACAATGGGTTTAGTCAAGTAAATTAATAAAATAAAATAAAAAGGTCAAATAAGGGACTCTGATTTCGAATCCCACACCTAAAAAAAAATATGTATTCCTAATGATAAAAGACACTATAAATTTTTTTTTTTTTTTTTGTTTTCCACGTTGTTTTCTCAAAACTTTCAACCAGAGACTAATCATTGTTCACTATGGGTAGGCTCATAACAGGGTATATCATTAGCCTAAAGAATTTTTTCAAAGTGCTAGTGTCCGGACTTGAACTAGAAAACTCCTAGTCAAACCCAAGACAGTCACTTTGAGACCAAGTGCCCAACTACTTGACCAATCCCATTGAGTTAAGACACTATAAATTCAAATCTTATAGGATCTAACTATCTATTAAAAATATATATATTATACATTTCTTCAGCAATAAGATTTTCACCATGAATGTTCCTGACATATCTGGACCTTAATGCAATGTCCCACACTTACCAACATAATATTTACTCCCCATTAACTTATTTAATTAGGTATGAACCGGTGAGTTAAGACACTATAAATTCAAATCTTATAGGATCTTACTATCTATTAAAAAATATATATTATACATTTCTTCAGCAACAAGATTTTCACCATGAATGTTCCTGACATATCTGGACCTTAATGCAATGTCCCACACTTACCAACATAATATTTACTCCCCATTAACTTATTTAATTAGGTCTGAATTGGGGTAGACAGTCGATCCTACCAGGTACACTGAGATTTGTCATTTCTTTGAAGTGTCTTTATCATGCACACAAGAGCCCATTAAAAAAATTAAAAAAAAATCATGCACACAAGAACCATGACAATTAAATTGACTCTTATTTTTCTTTGCCATGTATATCTGGTTCTAATTCAATGGAATCTAAAGCAAGATCACGTTGATTATAAGAATACTATTTAACGTCTAATCAACCTTTTACTTGTATCAGTCTAGGTAATAATCATGCTTATGTAAGCTTATATAAATAAGATAGAGACCCTTCTCTGAATTATTGCCTAAACTAGAAACAGTGTTAACAGGAGTGAAGGAATTAGTCTCTGATTGGTTAGTTTAAATAGCCAGTGAGTCTCTAATTGGTCGGTTTAAGCAATTAGATAAAGTTAATAGACAATAAATAATAGTGTGTTTTCTTAAGGTCCAAGTTTGATAAACAACTCCAAAACGACGCTTCTACCATATGTAAAAGATTAGATAGTCCACCAATCATCTCTAAGTTTTAAAATCAATTTGCTCATTCATGTGATTGATTTGTCATGAAAAAGACCACCACCACTAGATTATATATCCACTAGTCAATTAGTTTTTAACAAATAGCCGACTTGAAATTGCAATTAAAATCTCAACTCGTCACCGTCTTATTCATACCCTGTATTGTGGGTAAACGTGATCTATAGTAATTGGTGGGGTCTTCATCATTATTATGATTGGATGGAGTTTTGGCCTAAGTAAAAGGTATCAAACGTCAGATTATCAAAAAAGGTGTCAAACATCAGGAAAGGATAAGGAAGTGTCAAAAATATCTTAAGGAGAAACCCAGGAAAGGTCAAAATTAGTGTGAAAGCATATTTGATATCAAAAGGAGATACGATAGAGACTTGGGTTGAGCCAAGATTATACTGTTCCGATCACAAAGATTATAATGTCTAATCACAAGAAAGTGGTGAGCGGGTTGGTTTTAGCTTTGTTGGGCTTAACAAAACCGACCTACAATAATAGTCAATTCATCTACGGAGAGTCGTGCTTTCTTTCTAGCTCTAAATATTATTGTTTTTATTGCTGTTTAAATCAAATTTATATTTTTGTATAAAAATTTGTTTTGTGCTTGTGTCGGTTTGCAAAAGATTATTTTGCCGACTTATTTTACTATTCAGTTTATTTTTGCTATTATTTATAAGTTTCATTACACTTTTTGGTACTATTCATAGATCTTACTATACTATTTCAGCTAACTTTTATTTTTATTTACAATATTTTAAACAAAAAGTTTTCAGTTTCAATAAAATAAACAAATCTCAAACGAACCCTTAATATAAGCATTATAGTTACCACATAAAAATAATGAAGAACAAGAGGAAGATAATGATAATTGGTTAAGATGGGTGGTGATGATTTAGGAAGCTCAAATACTTCATTTAACTGTATTGTAGTTGTGTTATACAAGTGTTCTATCATACTGACCTTTTTATGTTATAATTTTTCAAAAATTACTCATGTCATTGTATCTGTACTTGTATCCGTGCTTCATAGGTAATGACATTCCCATCCCCTTTGAACCCAATCACAACTCGGATGTGTTGGAGACTCCTTCACCATAGGAGTTATTGTTGGAGCATTTTTATTAAAAAAATATTTGATATATATAGATTTCTAATAAAACTATGAATCATTATGACTTATATTTGGGCTACTAATTCATGAAAATATGGTTGTGTTCATTACACCAATGTAAATCTCCTGGATTGAAATTTGATGTGAACAAGTCGTTGTCCCGTACCCACAATCTCATAGAAAAACATTATGATCCACTTGTCATAGTCGAAATTGAAAAATCGTTAGAACTATTCTTGATCTTGCAACAATTAAGAATGTCAAATTATAAAAACAATATCAATCATTCATAACAATTTTCTTATTTAAATACAGCAAAACTTAAGAAAAAAAATGTTCTTGGAGTGGCTTATCTGCTATATTAAATTGGATTATGAATATTTGTTTAAGCCTAACATTTGCATCTGGGAACGATACCTAGGATAGCACAAATTCTCTCTAATTATATGTGCGGCATGTTGCAGTGCTTGTCTAACTGCGGCATTTTTCTTATGCTATGTTTGGTTTGACGTAACAGGTTTTTCAGAAACATTTACTTGATTTACGGGTGTTTGGATGGATTGAAAAGCCCTGATCAACTTGAGAATATTTTCTCTTAGAGCAGATTTGAGTATACTGGCTTGTATGATTTTTAATAAATCATGATTTTATGCTTTGGCTCTAAAAATGATATGCTTCTAGGATAAGTAGTGAACAGTAAGTGACATACCTAAATTTGAAGATTTGATTCTATAGTTAGGATGAATAATTGATTTGTAAATTAGTATACTCATAATTTAGTATGTATAGATCATAGATAAATTTTTGTATGCCTTAGTTTCACGGTTTAGTACCCAAAGAAGGGGTTCTAAACCATACTACTGCTATTTCTATATAGTTGTTTTGCTCAATGTGTTGTATGTTGCCTTATGAGTATATGTGGTTGTATATCTATGTTGTGCTTATTGGAACCTATGTTTCTTATTTTTATGCATGCACCATTGCTTCCAATCTCAAGCACATTATGAATTGAGTTTAGCTTTGTTTGACATGATATAAGTATGAACTTAAAAATAATGGTTTTTTTGTGGTTTAGTACATCATGTTGTTTAATGAATGTAAATTGTGTTTTGGGAACCTCTTTGAGATGAGATTAGGATTTCCTTATTTTTGAGAGCTAAGTTTTTTAGATGTATCTATAAGTTTATGCTAAGGTATAATTGATAATAACAAGTTTTGATAACTAGTTTAGGTGTTACCAGAACCCAAGTCTGAGGTCATTCGACTTTAGGCTCCCAGGTTCCTCTGCTTTCAGGTTTAGGATAAATGATATGGGCATTTGGTAAGTCAAGATTATTTTAAAATATATTATGCATTAAAAGATTTTTGAATAAAGATATGGCATATAATCATGTTTCAAAGAAAGATGTGTTTGTGAGTTTTTGAAACCTTATGAATATGATTTAAGCGTATTAATGCTATTACTCATTTCATGAACATAATGTTTTAAGAAAATAGTTGAAAGGCTATTGTTATGAAATATTATGTAAAGGTATGCATTTCAATATGATGTATAAGTATGAAATATTTTCGGATTATGTCCTCTAGTATGATCTAAAATCAGCCAATAGGGAGTTAAATATTGGTTTTCTATGAAAAATATTATTTGATTGGCCATTAAAAGTGGTAAGAATTCTGTTGTACCCGCCCTTATTGGGAATGACCAACTTGTGAAGGATGTCAACCAACCTCGTGGTTGATAATCTGAGCACACCGAAAAAGGTGTGATATGCTATGATATGATCCTAGGAATTCTTGGTATTGTGGGGAATGCTAGATGTCTGGCACAATGTGCTGAGAGCCTCCCAAATCATTACAGGCTTATCAAATATGAACTAACCAATATATTATTTATGAACATCTATGTTATTTTATGATCATAAGAGAATGATTCTGTTGAAATGCATTACGAGCATAATGAAAAGTTATAAACTCTCATGAAAAGAAGTTTATACTGTTCTTTAAAGATAAAAGTTTCTGAAGTTTTATTATTCTTTAAAGATAATGTTTCTGATGAAATGTTTTACTGTTCTTTAGAAAGTTTATGTTAAAAAGGTATTAGATATCTGTTCTTTATAAAATGTTAAGTTTTGTGACCATAAAAGTTATAATCTTTTATAAGAAGTTCATGAAGAAAAGTTATGCTATTCTTCAAAGATGATGTCTCTGATTTAAGTCAAAGTTATAAATGATCTTATTTCAGTAGTTTATGAAATGGTCAAAGCTTTGGGACTATAAAAGAAATGGTTATTTTGTAATGTGAACTTTTTTATATAATAGAGAACTAGAGATACACTACCAATGCCTGCCATTCACAAGAAGCCTCCAACCAAATTAATTAACAATCCAATTGAGAAGCAAATAAAATAACAACATAACAACAAAGATATAGGGGGCAAAAATGTGCTGCTACAACGAGCAAATTGATTGCATCACTCCCCACGTCCATTAGAGGAAAGCCGCTCAGTAAAGAAAACATCACTAGAGATTTACAGCTCTATATTAACAAACTTAACAACCCAAGCAGGACGTTTCTAATTTCCACTAATAAAATTATACTACTGCAGGCATTACAAAATCTGCAAATGAGCAGATGTGCATATGTATCAGAGCTCCTCTAACTCATAGCTCACAGCTGAGTTGAGACAGTGATACCAAAGAGAGAAGGAACTAGGCTCCATATGGCAAAAACCAAACCTCCAACAAGGAAGAAACTGAGCAACACAAACAACTGCCCAACAAAATCCACACCATATTAAACAATGGTTTTCATCAGCACAGTCCCCTGGATAAATTCAATTACCAGAAGATGCCAAAACATTATACTCTTTAAGACGCCTCTGAAATTGAGCCAACTGGGTCTGCAATTGAAAAATTCCTGCAGCCTTCTGTGAAAGGATGGCATTCAATTTGGAGATATATTCATCCAATTGATTGCCTGGCTGATCAGCTTCAACCAGCAGATTCATCTCCTGCACAAATAAACTACCAATCATACCAAATATAAACATAGGAAACATGAAAAATTAGTAGATATGCTTAAAAAGAGATTGCAGTAACCTCTCTGACAATGTCTATTGTCTCTTCCACTTGTCTCCGGTGAGCAGTTACAAGATTTTCCTCCTCCTGCCATCAGGCACATCAGGATTTCACTTGCCAATTAAAATGAAAATCAAAATCATATACCTACACTCTAATTACCTTAAGTAGGGCATTAAGATCATCATCAGAATGAGAGTTGTTAGCAGCAATGTCAGACATATCCCTCCTTTTAATCTGAAAGTCAATCTTCCTCTTATCCTCCAAAGTTGATTTTTGGTAGGTCTCTACCTTTTTATTATTCATCCTTGATGGTTTCTCTTGATCATAGTTATGCTCAGAGTAATCAAAATCATCTTCATCCATGTCATTTTGACCACCTCTATGAACTTTGTGATAATCTAAATATACAGCTGCAGGCAAACTTCCCTCTATCCTCCCACTTGGAACATGATCCACATTAAATGGTGGGGAGGGTTCTTTTTCAATATGTTTGGACCAGCCAAACTTGTTCTTGTCATTGGAAACATAAGTTATATTATCCTCAAAGGTTGATTCATCTGGTAAAGCTGACAAGGGCAATGCAGTTGAGTCTCTCAGGTTTGAAGATGAAGACAAGGGATCCCTTTTTGAAATGTTCCCTTTCGACAAACTCTTCACTCTAGAATATAAATATCCATTAGAACATATAAATAATAATAAGAGCCACTTGCCCACTTCCATTTTTGGACAAAAACAATGTACCTGTCAGCATATCTTAGTGTGTTGAGAGTGTGTTCACATGATCCTGAGCTTGGTGAAATGCATGATATCATAACAGTGCGTGAGTCACCAACAAACGAATCTCTAAGAACTTCTGTCAACTTACTCCCTCTGAAAGGAATGTGACCCTGGTCATTGTCAAGAGCTCTAATGCATTCTTTCAAAGCAAGTAAGCTTTTATTGATTTCAGCACCTTCCATTCTGCAACAATTTTTAAAAAAAGAAAAAAACAAACAAACAAAGATTACATGTCTAGGTACCTCACTGCAACTCAAGCTTTACTAACAGTGGCAGTTACAGATTCACAAACTAAATACAATGAAAACAAATGTCAATAATCCAGTCCAAATTCTGGCAGGGAATATCTCCTACCTATAACTCCTTAACCATGACTATCTGAAGCAGTGTTACTGCTTTGAAGTACCATATCATAAGTATGCTGAGATGTCCATATAATAAATCCCTACCTTGTCTGTTTATCATTGTCAGTAGTATCTGCACCACGTTCACTTCCAGCAAGATCTATAAAAGATAGCTTGCCTACAAGTCGAGAAGGCTTTGACTCAGTCCCATTGGCTGACCTCTTGATACAAAGCTGAAGTATAGCATGTGATCTTGAAGATTCCTCATTTGCACCAGTAGTACCAGTACTTCTTGTAGCATTTCCTTTCTCAATGAACTCCTTGATCGTCTCAACATTTGATACCCTGTATTCTTGCAAACCTACAATGCAGACCTGCTGTTTCCCATCCTCCCTCATGCAAAGCTTTCTGCAAAATGTAGAAATCATTCAGGAAAAATGAAGTGAAGAACCTGAACCTGAACACATGTTTCTGTTGTGTAGGATGAAAAACTTACTTACGATCATTGAGCAGGTCAAAAAGTTTCCCTCCATATATTTCAAAGAAACTGACAAATAATTGAAAACCTTGGTTCCAGTAGGTGTGATGCATTAAGCTTAAAATATCTTGGGTCGCTTTGAGGGGTAATGGTTGCATTGTGTAAGTCTTTCCACTCCCTGAACAAGCAAATATGATCAACTTAAGCTGATGCAAGATAATATGGAAGAAGAATAACAATCGGGAAACAGAACCAAGTCAATCCACAATAATATGAAAAAGAAAAGGTTATCTTTATTTGTTCAAAACATCTAGTATGTCCCATTCACAAGGAAAGACATAACAAGACATTACTTTCCCATGCTGTCAAACCTTTTGCAAAGAAATCTTTATAAATGCATTTATACGGCTAAATGTGGAGAGAAATTATTTTCTGTTTGTAAATGTCAAACAGTAAGCATCTCACATGAATATATGATCTACATATACTTTTTTTAATTAAGAATACCTAAACCACTTGCCTGTTTGCCCATATGCAAAGCAGGTTGCTTTAGTTCGATGGAAAATTAGTGGAACTATTGGCTCCACAGTCTCTGAGTATACCTACGGTAGAAATAAAAGAACTAGTGAAACTAGCTGAGTGATTATTGTAACATAAGCCAAGTCCTGTCATTTACTCACTTTATCATTTGAAACATCTTCATTCAGCACAGCATCAAAAACAAATTCATGTTTCTCAACATATTCTGTTAAGTCAACCTGCAGAAAGTGGTAAATTAGACTTTGGTAGAAATCAGGTCAAAGAGCCCATTCATCAGATATAGAATTTCAGCTCCAGGATATAGGATTGAGTTGCAATAGTTTAAGGTTTGGACAATGAGTCCAACTGGCAGATACTGCCACAATTAGAGTAGAAAACTTTAATAATCATTTCTTTCTAATTTAGGCATTCAAGACTCTCCCACTTTCAGTTCCAATTTCAGATATAGACATTGAGTTAAAAACAACAAATCCATGTCATTTGCTCATATATATATATATATATATATATTATATAAGGCAGAAATCATGCCACTGTATCTCCTTTCTACTTAGGCATTCAAAACATTCCTCACAATTAAGTTCTAACTTCTAAACACAAGTTCAGCTATCTTAAACTTTCACGGTATTAACTAATATAAGTTCATTAGTCTCCACAAAACATCACCACAGTCCCACCAGGAATTCAATAAAAGGGGTAACGGTAGCTGTGTAGGTAAGTATGAACAGGGGCTTAGACAATCATACGACCAAATAAGAATAGACAAGGAAAAAAATCCTATCTAGATATTGACCTCACCACAAATGCCTACGCAGAAAGAGACTCAGCATTAGGTACTCACTTTGAGTTTTGTTTCATGAACTGTGAGAGCATTGGAAGTTGGTTCTATGGTAATAATATCTTCCTCTTTCTTTGCTATTTCCTTCTTATTTAGTGGTCTCTTGCGCACCTGCAGTGAAAATTATCGCTAGCATTATTATCACAAGAAAGTAGGCAGCTAAACATAGCACAAATGCATGGTCTACTTCTATGTAGTAGTCCTCTAATATACACCTTCATTTTGAAGTTTCTGTAGAAAATACACAGCTGACAACAACCTTGACTAATCTAGATGGTATTGCAAATTGTCCAAGGAATCAAAACTACCATGCACCACACAGTAAAGAGTAACAGAAGCATTCTGATTGACACTATCAAATAGACATACCACAACTTTGATCTTAGCAACATTATTGGCTCTTTCTTTATCTGCTGAGAAACTTTTGAGAAGATTATTGTCTGGCAACCCTCGGGATCTGTTTATAAGCTTGTTGGTGGAAAGAAACGGCTCAGAGTCATCAAAACTTCTGTTGTGAAGAGGTTGATGAAGTTGCGATCCACCATATAGGCTTGGGACTGGCATCTAGATATGGGAGACATAAAATCATCACTTAAAAGTTTTATTCAAACTTAAGGTCCAACAAAGTTGTCATAAATTTACCCACAAAACACATATTTATTAACCAAAAACAAAAAAATTGTTAAATCAGGGATGGGGGATTTATGGTGTTGTTATGATTGATGGGTCATCTAATCACCCACATCATGATCATCTTTCCAATAAAAACACATGAAAATCCAACTGTCTACAGGAAAATCAAGCCATGCAATGACCAGCCCCTAAAAAAGGCCAGTATCATTGCCATTGAACCGTGTAAACAATAATAATGGAGAATTTGCATCAAGGCAAGTATAAATGTATAAGTCCAGCCTAATCTGGAAAATGGAACCTGGAAAATATCAAAGCAAAACCCTGTCACTGTTTCAAGTGATTATAGAGCTGTTATCTCCATAAATTTCTATGCTCAGTATTACAAAGCGAAGAACTGCAGCAGTGAAGATACAAGCATATCAGTGAAGGTTGATATTTAAGAAAAGTCGCTTTATATCAGTTTATCAATATGACAGGTCATACAGCAAGACCAGGTACTAACCTCACTGTCATTTAGTTTCTCTAGTAAAACTCCATCAATACTGCAAGTCACGTGTGAAGGCCAATAAGTTAATGCATGATTAGTTGCTTTAGTGGAGTTAAGAGATAGTTATTCCAAATATGCTGAACATCTTAGCCATTAGGATTAGTTTTGATTTCAGTTAGTTTCAGTAATGCTTTGTTCTAATATATAGGAACAAAGCTCACTTGTACAGATTAATCAAGAAGGATAATAAATCATTTTCCTCTCCATTTTCCTCTTGCTTAAGTTGTTAGCAAGCTCTTAGTCCATCTCTTAATATGGTATCAGAGGATTAATAAGATTGCGCTTCTTTTATCATGCTTCAAGTTCTTCCTGCTCTGGGTCTTTTGCTACTTCAATCTCCCAAGATCCCTCTATCCCCTACTTCCTTCACCATGGAGATAACCCTGGTACTCCACTTGTGCCTCAACCAATCATAGGTGATAATCACCACACTTGGAGTAGTCTATGATGATGGCTCTCATGCCTAGGAATATAAGTAGACTATGTCAATGGGTCTATTTTGCCCCTCATCATACATGTCTGTGCCTTTGTTCAATGTGTGGACTAGGTGCAACCCATGGTTCTCACGTGGCTCTTGAACTCTCTGCCTAAGGAGATTTCTGCCAGTCATATGCATCGATACAACTAGCGATGTATGGCTGAATCTCAAAGAGAGATATTTACAGAGCAATGAACCAAGAATCTTTCAGCTTCAGAAGGAGATCGCATCACTCAACCAAGAAACCCTTTTACTCAGTGCCTATTACACACGTCTGAAGTGTCTCTGGGATGAGCTGATGAATTATCGCCCACATCCCAAAGGTTCAGTTGGGGGCACTAAGCAGTTTGGTTGAGTACCGACACAAGTAGCCATGTGCTTTCTGTTGGGACAGAATTAAGCACTTTACAACTTTTGAGAGCAAATTTTGCTTAGGAATACTTTGTCATCCATCAAGAGGGTTTTATTGTTGTACAAGAGGAAAGACAGATAGAGATTGGGTCAAGTTCCATTCCCATGCCTACTATTGAGCCCACAGCTCTTATGTCCAAGTCTGATCATGCTTAAGTAAGATTCTAGATCAGCAGGCAAACCTTACAAATAGAGATCAATTTGCACCCACTGTGGGTTTGCAGGGCATGTAATTGACAAAATTTGCAAGCAACATGGACATCCTCCAAGATATTGAGCCAAAGGGAAGGGACCAATAGCAAACCCAAGTGTCTGTTTCCATGCCCCAATCTTTCTCTGGTTCAGATGAAATTTCCAACCTGCCTTTGTCTCAAGCCCAATGTCAACAATTATCGGCTTTCATCAAATCACAAGTCTCTATAAACCAAGTGGATTCCAATCCCCAAGCAGCAAATGTGATTTCTCAGCCTCACACCAATCAACAAATAGCAAATGTGACGCTTCATGTCTCAGTCCATTCCAACTCTATCAGGTAGTTTTTTTTACTTTGTCAATTCTACCATCTGTTGATCTCAAACGCTCTTATCTTTTCTTCAAGAAGAATCAGCCAATCAATTTTCTCCATTGATGATTGGATCATAGATAATGGGGCCACAGACTATGTGGTCCATTTAGTATCATGTTTCATTTCTGCCACAGCAATCACTCATACTCCTGTTCAATTGCCTAATGGGGACTTGGGTTGACTTCAATGAGATTCAAATCAGATGCTAACACATTACTGCAATCATTCTTCATCATGATTGAAACCTAATTTAACTCTAAGATTAAGTGCATAAGAACAGATAATGCCCATGAATTTTCTATGACAGAATTTTTTGCATCTAGATCCACCAATTAAGCTGAGTTGACACTCCACAACAAAATCCAATTGTGGAGAGACATTATCACATACTGAATGTGGCAAGGGTCTTAGGTTTCAATCCAACTTACCATTGAAATTTTGGGGAGATTGTGTTCTTACTGCAGCCTACCTTATCAATAGGTCACCATCTCCAATTCTATTTAATAAATCTCCCTATGAGTGTCTCTTTAAGGTTTTCCCATCCTATTTCTCATTTAAAGGTCTTTGGCTGCTTGTGTTATGCCTCTACACCTGTGCATCACAGAACAAAGTTTGATCCTAGAAACAAGGCTATAAGCTTCTTGATTTCTTTACCAAAACTAGTTTTGTATCTAGAGGTGTTTTTTTATGAGAATGTGTTTCCATTTAATTCCTTAGCTTCTAACCTGCATCACTCACTGTCCACTTCTTCTCAATCAATCCCTTCATCCAATGATACTATCCTTGACTAATACTGTCAACTAGCTTCCTCAACAGACATCCCACTTCATTCATCTTCTACTCTTGCTACTCCTCCCTAAGGTAAGCCCCATGACCTCGAGCACTCCATTTCTTATTCTAAGTTGTCCACTGCTCATAAGGCCTTCACCCAAGCCATTTCCTCCAACTATAAGCCTAAGTTCTTTCATCAGGCTATTAAGCATCCACATTGGAGGGATGCTGTGGCAGCTACAGCTCTAGAGGCTCATAATACTTGGACTGTTACCGCATTAACTGCTAGAAAGAAACTAACTCATTAGTTGTAAATGGGTCTACAAAATCAAGCAAGGCTGGTAGCCAAAGGCTACACTCAAAAAGTGGGTTTTGACTGCTACAAGACATTTCCTCGTGTGGCTAAGCTTGTTACAGTTCGGTGTCTTCTTGCTCTAGCTGCTGTCCACGATTGGCACTTGATCCAATCAGATATGAATAATGTTTTTTTTTTTTGCATGGGAACTGTTAGATATATTATGGCCCAAGTGGCCCAAATCAATTGTAGGCCCATGTACATGTAGAACAAGCATATTAACCTTAGGTGAGTCTATGGTTAGCCTAGGGTTAGTCATATATTCTCTAGTATATAAACCTTACATTAGGTTTATTGTAACACAAGTGCTTAATATAATATGTAGAGGGCTTTCTCACTATGGATCAAGGCCGTTAGGCCAAACCAACATAAATCTTTCAATCATCACACACGATCATACAACAACTTTCACAGGGGCTTAGATGAGGAGGTGTACATGAAGTTACTACCTGGATTTGCTAGTGACAGGGAGTCTAAAGTCTGTCTGCAAGTTGAACAAATCTCTCTATGGTCTAAGTATTTACCATCTTTGAAGCTTCTTTTATTGGTAGCTTTGGGTTATGGTAACAACTATGATCATAATCGATTACAAGCATCTAAGCACATGCATTGCGACTTGCGAGTGCTTAAAGGCTCTTCTATTTTTTTGGGTAAATGTTAATAATTTGTATCTATTATAAAAAAGAAATTTTTTTTAAAAAAAATGCTAAATTTTAGGGAATAAAAAATGAATGTGAAGGAAAAAAATCCAAGAATTCTCTTTTTGAATTCAAAATGAAATTTGTTATTTACATTTATCACAAGTTACTTTTCATTAATGAGAAGGGTATTTTTGAACCATATAAAAGTCTAATTAAAAGATGAGAATCCTCTCTTTTATATATATATATATATATATATATATATAGATTTCACAAACTTTGATCTTAGCATTTTAATTATATCCACCAACGTACGGTGGAGATTAATACGCTTGAAAATAAATAATTATGATCACAATGTGTACCGCATACCCTATATACTAACCAATTCGTGAAAACACAACGAGCAAAGCAATACAATTATACAAGCGACTCTTTTTATCACATACATTTTGCAAAAAAAAAAAAAAAAAGACTTACATGATAAAATTGTAAACAGAATGTGAAAAAAGAGAGAGCAAACCTCAGGCAATAGCTCGGTATCGAAGCTATGTAGATCGAGCAAGCCGGGGCTGAACTCACTGGTGGGTGAGACTTGATCGTCACCATTCCTTCTCAAGCTCATGGACCTCGAACCCAGAGGCGTCGGAGGGTCCGCAATGTTCCTGCTCATTCTCGACCCCTGAACTCCACCTCCATAGAACCCGAAATCCTGCACATTTATATATATATATATATATATATATAGTAAAACGACTTCGTACTCCAAGCATTTCCTTGTAGTACCAGTAGTCAGACTCTGCGATTATAATTAACAAAATAAAAAATAGAAAAAGCATTTTTACCTGAGAAAGACTTGTCGAGGATTGGAGCCACTTAGAGGAAGCGTCGATTAAGTGATCGGAGTACTGACGCTGGTGGTGCGACGACGAATTAGATCGCGACATCTGTCTCCCAACCACATTCATCTTCTCGATCTAACTGTTACCGTTTTGTTGAGTTTTGAGTAGCTGAAGGAGCTCATGATATAGAGTTGGTGGTTGTTAGAATTTGGAAGATATTTTTTGAAACTTTTTCTTTACCTTCCTTTTTCTTTTTTTTTCTTTTTTTCTTTTTTTAATCTGTTTGAAGTTTGAACGAACAGTACTGTGTCAGTGTGATAGAGGAAATGATTTTTTTTGAAACTTTGAAAAGAAAGACCGGGTACTGGAGCCACGTAGGAGTAAAAGGAAGGGGCGCGTGTGTTGTACTTGTTATTGGAGGAGGGAGATACGAATGGCGCCGGTCCATGTGTTTTTTACTTTTTTTTTTAAATATGGGATAGAATGATTTGACGTTACAGTTTAGGCGGTTTGAAACGGGATTGCTGAACCATGCTCTTCGGAGTGGCGCGTGTTGCAATCGCGAATGACTTTTTTTTAGCTTTTTACCCCGTGCTCCCTCTGAAGTGGTCAAGTAGGCTATCGTGTTTTTCTGGTTTGATTAAAGTGTACACTGTACAGTGTACTGTACTCACTCAAATTGTCTCTCAGGCTTTGTTATTGGTCCTCACGTCGTCGCCGAGTACGTGGCCCGCTTCAATGAAACACGACCTGTGATTGTTTATGCTATCTGGGATCCACAACCCACAGCCCACATCCCACAACATGATTCGCCTTAAGACTCACTTGAGATTTGACAGCTTCTAGACTTGTTGTTAGAGCTTGGTATGCTTTAAAAATGCGTTTTCACGTTACTTTTTAATCCACGGTTTTGATATTATTTTGAACCATAATATTTATTATGAGTCCGTTTGGATTGAACTTATTATTACTGAAATTAAAAATTGAAAACTGAAAACACTGTAGCAAAATAATTTTTAAATGTGTGAAAAGTATCGTGGACCTATTTTTAATATTTTTAAATGCGTGAATAGTACTGTTACAGTACGTGAACAGTAATGCTACAGTACATGAACAGTGATTTTTGTCTCTGCACAATAAATTCACTATTCACGCACTGAAAAAAAAAAATGAAAGAAAAGGAAGGAAACGTGAAATGAAAACGTAAACGCAGGTTTTAGTCATATCCAAACACATACTATATGTTTGGATTTAGGGTCTATGTCTGCGCATTTCCCGTCTACGCATTTCTTTTCTTTTCTTTTTTTGATGCACACATTTCACTATTTCAGGAGACATAGAGCACTGTTTACACATTGTTCATGCACTATTCACGGGACTCACAACCACTTTATTTAAGAAAAAATATTAAAAATGGGTCCCACAACATTATTCACATATTTAAAAATTATTTTGTTACAGTATTTTTAGTTTTCAACAAAATAAGTTATATCCAAACGAACCCTTAAACTATGCTACTAAACAGACTCCTAGCATCTATTGTTGTAAACAAATGCTATTTTAAAATATCAAAATTTTATTTTTTATATTTTAACTAGGAATAGACCTAGTAGGGCCCGGGCCCTTCCTAGCCCAAAAGCCCAGCCCACCCTTCCTGGCCCCCCCAACCCAAGCTTGACCGACCCCCCTAATCAACACCACCTAGACCTAGAGCCCAACCCAACCTAAACAAGATTTAAAAACCCATTATCCCTTAAACCTACAAACCAATTCAAATTAAAATAAATAAATAAAAATAATAGAGAGAGAGAGAGAGAGAGAGAGAGAGAGACGGCGGTGGGTTAGGCAGATTAAGCACCTTCGACAGCTTAATCTGCCTAACCCATCACCGTCTTTCTGCCGCTACAGCCTCCACTTCCATCCCAAAATCCCAATTTGCCCTTTCAAGTTTTTTTTTTTTTTTTTCTCTCTTCTTAAACTTCAAAACCTAACATAACATTGATATGATTTTTCTATCCACACTCCATAGACCATACCCTTATAATGTTTGTGAATCTTCTTTTTTTCTTTTTCTTCTTTTTTTTTTTTTTTTTTTTTTTTTTTTTTTTTTTTTTTTTTTTTTTTTTTTTTTTTTTTTTTCGCTGAGGATGATTGTGAATTGAATTTGAATTTGTGATTGTGTTTGAGACTTGGAGTCTCTGTCTGTCTCAAAGATAATTTTTTGTTGTAGCTGATAAGTGAGAGTGTCTGAGTTGAAAAAGTGAGATGTGAGTTGGATTTAGATATAGTTATAATAAAACTATATAAAAATCATTTGGTACTTTGACTGTTTGTTGTTTGTCGTTTGTTGGTAGAGGGGCAATATTAGGGAATAGGCAACAAACATAGATGAAAAAATAAAAGGTTATTGCATTATAAATTAGTGGTGGGGGTAAGGCCATGAGTGATACACATAAAAGTGACAAAAAGACAAATATAAAAAGACAAAAAGAAATACATAATATAATAAATATGTGACACAAATTCATCAAAATAAAATTGTCACTTGCCTACATTGCTAAGTGGCAACACATAATGCTATAACTAATTTTTATAAATTATATCAATTTATAATTGAAAATTGTAAATCTATTAATTAAGAAAAAATGATTTTGTTATTTGTCTTGGTTGATAGTTTGTTAATACTATTTATAGATGCTTATTTGATTTTTTTTTTTTTTTTTTTGCTTATCTCCAACCCCCTCTAGCTTGAATCCTAGGTCCATCCCTGATTTCAACACACCACTTTACTGCTTCATTTGTTTTGACATAAAATATTTTCCCATTTTACCATGTTCCTTTTGCAGTAAAATATTTTCAGTCAACCAAATCAACTAGACAAATTTAAGTAAAATATTTTACACTTAAAATTTTGGTAAAATATTTTACACTTAAAATTTTGGTAAAATATTTTACATTTGTTCTCAAGCTCTCACCTTGATACTCTCTCTCCCTAATACGTCAATCCCTTTCACGCTCTCTCCCTTCTCATTCTCAAGTTCTCCCTCCCCACAAACCAGAGCCACCAAGTTACCCTCTGGTTCGTCAACACCACTCGTCTTCGACAACTCTCATCGCCTACTCCACCTCTGCCATCATCGGCTCTACACCTCCACCCATCGATTCTTGGTTCGACCACTCAAATCCATAGATTCTTTTTTTGGTCCGACTATATACCGGTTCTAGCTCCACCGATTCTTTTATCCTCCATCATACTGGATCTACCTCCACCTTCATCAACTCACCCACTAGCTCTTAGATCTAGTTTTTATTACCACTGCATGGGTTTATTGATTTAGGTTTTTTGGCTGGTTTATGGTTTTGGTGGGTGGCTAGGTTTTTGAGTTGCGGTGGGTGGCTGGGTTTTTGGGTGGTTGGTATGGTTTGTGGGTCCATTAATGGCTGAGTTGTTGGGTGGCCTTAATGGAAAGCTCAGGATGGGTAAAAGATTTTCAGATAGAGGAGTTCCACAGTACAAAGCAATCTTTTTCTAAAAGGTAGAATAATCCATTGGCACAACCAATTAACTTAAATTGATGGACAACACGACTCCTTAGTGAGAGGTTAAATTGTTCGAATGAATCATTGGTATCGTCAATTACTTTGTAGTGCTCTATATGGGGTGTATAATCGCATTGACTAACAATCAATTTATTGGGTGTGCCTGAAAGTGAATGGGTGAGTTGGAAATTGATAAAGGAAGAGCCTGTGTGGATCTGATGGTGGTTTGGGTGGTTGGTGGAGTAGGGGTGAGTTGGTTTTTGCCAGATCAAGTGGTGGTTGTGAGATTGTAAAATTCTTTCATTTTGTTGAAATATACTCTCTTTTTTTATGCATACCAAACACTGTAAAATGAAAATGAAAATATTTTCAGTAAAATATTTTGCATGTAAAATATTTTACCTTTACAAATATTTTACATTGAAACAAACGGAGCGTACAATACATCATACATTAGATATTTTATTAAGTTACCTGATTTAAATTTTTTATTTTTTTTCTTTATTATTTGTTCTCAACTATCATATTTTCAAATATTCGTCTTAATCTAACGTCACTTTTTCAAATAATAGTCCTATTCTAATGGTCAAATTTTAAAAAATTTGAATTTTCTTAACAAGCAATTTTTAAATAAAAAAAATATTATTCTAATGGTTATACTTCTGGAAATCCATTTTTCGTGACAATCATTTTTTTTCCCCCTTAACGATCACATGGGTTTTTTTGAAGAGTATGATAGATGCAATGGAAACTCATATCCATTTTAATTAAACTAAACTATAAATCCATTAAAAACTATATACATAAAATATAAACTAAACTCTGAACTTGTCAAAACTCATATCAAAAGCATAAAACATATTTATAGATGCAATCTAAATATCAACTTGTCAAGTTGAATTGTTTCAATTGAACTAAACAACCAATGTAGTCCATAAAAAAAATTACATACATAAATCATATCCTATAACATTAACTCACATAAAAAACCCATCAAATTCAACAACCATTAAGCTTGCCACTTCCTTTGATGACAAACGGTACTTAAACTTAACACAATAACATAGCCAATGAGTTTTAATGGCAGCTTCAAAAAGAAGAGGAAATAAATAAACCAAACCAAAAGTTTTCACAACTCTCCTTGTAATTGCCATAAATGTTCAACGAGGTCCATTTGGATTTGAAAATGAATTTCTTGGTCCCTAATGCATTGATAAACATGAATGAACTTCATAAATTCATTTGTATGCTCGCATGACATTGGTGTACATGGAATCTCATCGATTTGTTCATAATCTAAGTCCACCACTTCAGCTTAATCTCGCTCATCTAAAATAATCATGTTATGGAGAATTATGCATACCTTCATAATGTCTTTTAGTGTTTCATGATAGAAAAATCGTGTAGGTCCACATACAATTGCAAATCATGCTTAAAGCACTCCAAATGCATACTCTATATCCTTTCTATATGCCTCCTGGGCTTTTGCAAATAATATTCTCTTTTTTCCTAATGGAACTGGAATTTTCTTTACAAATGTTAACCACTTTGGATATATGCCATCGACAAGGTAGTATCGCATTATGTAGTCATTACCATTGATTCAGTAATTAACTACAGGGTCACGTCCTTATGCGAGCTCAGAAGAATATTTGAGATTGCTTCAATACGTTAATGTTATTATTTGACCCAAGTAACCCAAAAAATGAGTGTCATATTCAAAAATCATATGAAACCACTGCTTCCAAAATAATAGTTAGCTCACGAATATGACCATGGTACATCCTTTTCCATGCAACTGAACAATTTTTCCATTTCCAATGCATACAATCAATACTTCCCAACATGCCTGGAAATCCATGGCTTTAGCCATTGGTTAACAATTTAGCGATGTATTCATTGTTTGGTGACCTAAAGTATTCCTCTAAGAAAATGTCAAATACTACTGCAACAATTTTTTTTAGACTCATCATTGCAGTGTTTTCTCCTATTCTCACATATTCATCCATAAAATCAACTGTTACTCTATAAGCAAGCATCCTGAGTGTAATAATCATCTTTTGAAGGGAAGACAGACCAAGCGCATTATTTCTTTTTTTGGTAAAGTAAGGTTCATGAGCTTCTATCTTAAATAGAATTCGAAGAAAAAGAGAACGTCTCATTCGATATCTCCTTCGAAATAAATTGGAAGGATATATTGGTGATTCGGCAAAGTAGTTGTGATAAAGCCTTTTATGGCTTGCCAAATGATTATGTTTGATATATTGTTGACGCTTACGTTATGATGTCAAACCCGTGAGAAGTTGTATGATTATCTCATCTTCATCTGAGTCATCATTAAGCAATTCACAAAAAAAAAAAAAAAAAAAAAAAAAAAAAAGGAAAAAAAAGCTACCTGTGGAGATAAACTAGAAGAAAACATTAGAGAGCACTTATCATTATAAATGCAAGAAACATAATATGAAATGAAATCACTAACTTTAAAAGAAGATCTGATCATTATGTATAGAATATAAAATTTTCTTTAAATAAAACATAGCCTAACTAGAGATAATTAATTGTACCTTAAATTATTTAGGAAGACGAGTAAGTATATATACTTAAGAAGAGACAAACAACCTAGAAGCAAAGATGTTTCCTGCAATGAAATGTTTCTTATGTACAAAGGCTATTAGTATCCAACAAAAATGCCCTTTCAAAATTATATGCAACACAAATTCTATAGTAATATAAAATCAAACATAGAAAATACATAAGAAATTTTATATAAAGCTAAAATGTTACGATTACTTAGTTGGCAGTGGCATAATAGAATATACAACGAAATTACATAATAAGAGTCAAGACCTTTTGCTAAGATCACAAAATACATATCAAGGCCTAAAATAAGCTACTATCAAAAAATGTCACAGAATACAAATCAAGACCTAAAATATGCTACTACCAAAATAAAGTTGAAACAAGACATCGCCAACATTATCTCAACCCAACGAACTACTCAAACTTTGTTTTGCAAGGATTTACTTTGGAGTGTATCATATAAAAGTTTTGTGGTTTGTTCATAACACTTGTGTCTATCATCATAATTCTTTCATTCTTTTTCAACTCTTGCAAGCAAACCTTTTTCCGCTTTGATACACACTTTCTCTTTTTCATATGCACATGATTTTTCAAGAATTTTCAATTTCTTTTTCAAATATTTCGCTAAAAAATATTTTTCATCATCTTTTCTCTTTCAATTAGCATTTTCAGCTTTTCTACCTATTGGCCTCTCGAAATCCACAGTAACATTTTTACCCTCCCCCTTTGATCTATTAAATCTAGAGTTTGACAACAATGCTTATATTGAAAATGGTCAATGTGAATTTCTTTAAACAATTTCTTTACTTTCTCAATCTAAAAAAAAATAACATAACTAGTGTAAGGACACGATTCCTTTGCGGCCCATTAACATTTTTGGGTTCACACACGAAAGATCCCTCACAATATGATTTGTAGAGAGTGGGCTTGAAAAGCTTGGGTTGGGTCGCGAGGCGATGTTCCGATCCTGATTTTGGAGGGATTCCTATAGGAAAAGGAGTTGGGCTTGAACATTTAAGCCCTAAGGCGTCGCGCCCTATGGGATGGGACTCCTCGGAGCTGATCCGAGGACCATTGAGGCCTTATCCCGGTTACCCAACGACAGACTTTCTTCAGTGAGGTCCGGTATTGTTGAGAGGTTCTCCCCCATGTAGTCTTTCTTTTTCGGAGGTGGGATGGATCCCCCTCTAGATTTACTTACTTTCTTCTTTTATACTCGTCTGCGTTAATTGTCCTTCGTCCACGTGTAGGGTCAACCTTTACAAGACTGATATTTGTCCCATCAGTCTAATCCCAGAATTGTTGGGGATGGTTGATAAGGCTGCAAAGTACGGCTCTGTCAGGTGTTGGGTCTTATTTGGAAGGGTAGTAAGGATAACTTCCCCAAGATATTTTGGATCTTCTTACAAATTCGTCTCTATACCAGTTTTACCCCTTTATTCCGGTGGGATTCAGGATCTGCCGAGGACTGAACTGTCCTCGGCTGCCTCCCAAAATTGTTTTGTGCTCTGTATTGTAGAGCTTGGGCCACAGTTCTCCTCGGCTCGGGCCTTTGGACTCTCTAAGGGCAAATGGGCCTGGTCCATGAATTATTGGGCCCCACAACTAGGTTTTTTAAACAATTCATTTGTGTTGTCAATCTAAAAAAATTAAAGACCACACAAAATTTATACCTTCATTTTCTCAATGGTTCCATTTTCATTCTTTGCTTCAATTTTAGCTAAGAACCCACAAAATTTAGTTGTTTCCCTATTAATAACCCCCACCGGCTTGTTAGGGATTAAATACTTAGTGTAAAATCAATACTATAGTCCTTGAAGTATTTTGCAACTTTGCCATAAAATTTTGTTCTATGTTTCTCATTACCATACATAGGATACGCACTTTCTCTTTTTCATGTGCACATAATTCTTCAAAAATTTTCAATTTCTTTTTCAAATATTTTGCTGAAAAATCTTTCTCATCATCTTTTCTCTTTCAATTAGCCTTTTCAGCTTTACTACCTATTGGCCTCTCAAAATCCACAATGTCATCTACCTTCCCTCTTTGATCTATTAAATCTAGAGTTTGATATATTTCTTTTATTGGATTTTCACTAGGCATAGTATGTACCCACTCGGGAAAATCATTCAACAATAGCTAACAATGTTCATATTGAAAATGTTCACTGTGAATTTCTTTAAACAATTCATTTGCTTTCTCAATCTAAAAAAAGAAAAAAAAAATATATATATATATATATATTAATATATATAACATAATTAGTTTCTTTAAACAATTCATTTGTGTTGTCAATCTAAAAAAATTAAAGACCACATAAAATTTATACCTTCATTTGCTTAATGGTTCCACTTTCATTCTTTGCTTCAATTTTAGCTAAGGACCCACAAAATTTAGTTGTTACCCTATTAATTACCCCCCACTGGCTTGTTAGGGATGAAATACTACGTGTAAAATCAGTACTATGGTCCTTGAAGTATTTTTCAACTTTGCCATAAAATTTTGTTCTATGTTGCTCATTACCATATATAGGATTGGCACTGGGATTGAGCCATGTTGCTATAAGCAGCTTGTCTTCCTCAAGACTAAAGTTGATACCACGTCTTGTTGTTGTCTTAGAAGTGACAACTTCAACATTTAGTGAAGAATCTTGGACTAACATGGGTCTATTTTTAGACACACCCAAAAGTTGTTCCTCAAAATTAATATTCCCTCGTAAGATATCAGTGTACAATGAAATGTCTCCTTCTGAGTTCACGCTCTAAATAGATATGTAGATAAAAACAATTTAGGCAGTCCAAAGAGAGCCAAAAAAAAAAAAAAATCAAATGCATATATGAATGCACAAAAAATTGGAAATAAATTCTAAATGCACAAGATATATCATTCTAAATGCTAGAATTAGATCTTTGGTATAGATTGTTTTATTCTCATGATTAAATTCCTAAATGTAAAACTATTTGTGAGAGATATGGTTTTATTCTGAATGCTAGAATTTATGAGAGAAATAGATTATCATTCTAAATGGTGGATAAGCATTTAGAATCCGTAGTGTCTCACAATTTGCATCCAAGTAATTATTCTGTGATACAAAAGAATTGAAAAAAAAGAAAAAACCATGACATGGCACATATGAACTAAGAAGATAGAGAGAGTAGAAGTAGAAATCGAAATATAAAGAGAATCATGAAGGAGACGGAGAACTTACCTGTATGTAGTAGTAGTAGAACAAATCGGCAAAACCATGAGTGAATCAGCCAAATTGAGATTGAATCGGCAATACCTTGAGAGAATCGGCGACACCGAAATACAAACCCAATCAGCTGAGATGCTAAGACAAAACTCTAACGTTTTGCGCTGAGAAGAGAGAGAAAGATGAATAAAAAATTAATAAAAAAGAAATGGCATTCCTTCCATACCATTCCAAACATAGTATTCTATTGTAGCAAATGCTAAAACTATTTGGCATTTGACACATCTCATGATAACTTTTTTTTTTTGTTTGGTGTGCCAAATGCTAAAACTTTGGCACACCTGATGCTAGTGCTTTTATGGGTAGAGCCCACATGCTATTTTTTCAAATTAATATACACTATACACAAGTCACAATTTACTTATTAACTAGTTTGGGTTGCACATGCAAGATTCGTGCTAGCTATTATAAAAATTAATAGTTAAGGTTAAATTTAGAATTCATTTATAATACAAATTAAAAATATAATCATTTGAGTGTTAAAATGCTTAGAAATTAATCCATTAAATAAGACATTAATTTGACTATATAAGAAAGACATATTGAGGGGAAACTAAAATTGAAGATAAATTGTGCTACATTAGGTGGAATCATGTAAGTTCCATGTAAAATAATAATTTTTCATTATATAATTGGGGTAAATTAGTACCGTAAAAGCTAATCCTTAAAATGAAATGAGATAAAGTAACAAAAATGAAGTGCAATTGTTTCCTATTAGCCGGTTAAAGCATTTACATCTAGATGTCTAAAAAATATTCATTTTACTATCTAAAAACCTACTTTATCTATTTAAAAAAACCATTTTACAACTTACACTACATCCTATTTCTTATTTTTCACATCAAAACCAATATTAGTAATTTATTTATTCTTTTTCTCTCTCTCTTCCTCTTTATCTTTTTTTTCCCTCTTTATCTACTACCAAAAACTAGTCTTCCTCTCCTTTCCTCTCACCTCCATAGCAACCAAACCCATACCACAATCAACAAGCAATCTCAGACCCAAAATCAACACAGCAAAATCTCAACAAATTCATACCAAAATCACTCAAAACCAACCAAAAAATCACAACAAACCCAAACCCAAACCCAAACCCATCACCATGACACCGCTACACCACCACAACAAACCCAGTAACCACCTACAACTAAAACTCAGCCACCGCTGAAACACCAAAACCAACCACTAGAACACCCAAATTAAATAGCCACCATCCACCAAAACACCCAACCAAAACAACTACTAGCCACTGAAACACATAACCAACACCACCCTTGAAACACCAAACCCCCGCCACCACCATTGGAACACCGAATTGAAACATAAAACCCAAACAAACAACCACCGACTCACACCACCAAAGCCCAGATTGCAAATCGCAACCACCAACCTAATTGCCACCTAAACTCAGCCAACCATGACCACTGAACCTACTACCGCCCAAATCACAACCCACTAACCCCCATCGCCAATCCACCACCCCAAAATCGAGAGAGAGAGAGAGAGAGAGAGAGAATAAAATAATATTATTTTAGTTTTACATACATGCCCCAGTAATTCCTATATATACAAACTTATTGTTCATAGATGATAAAATGTTTTAGCAATAACAACCTAGGTAAATTAGGTTTTAGGCTTGTGTGAATCTAAAATGGCAATTTGGGAGTCCCCCTAATGCTAACACTCTAATGTCCTTAATATTTATCACAATATATCAATTCAACTTGCACTTTGCACATTCCCTCTCAAGAGGCATTAAGATATACCATTTGATAACTTTGGAATCAAAATGCTAAAAATGTTATAAAGGGACACTAGCATCAATTTAACTTCATATACATTATGTGTATGTCTGAAACTAAACTTTCAGTAGGAACCTTCACTTACAAGGTGACACTCAATTATTTCATATCAAGTCATTTTCCTATATTAATTAATCTCAAGAACCATAATTAGACGTAAAATTCTAGTCACAGTTAAGTTCATGCTTTCAACAATGCCTTAATTACTCAAAGATGAAACTTTTGGTAACATATATAACAATTGGTGGTACCTTAAAAGTTACATAGCAACTTTCCTAAGCTAAATTACCCTCCTTTAAAAGTTCATGATTTGTCAGTGGAGATTGTGGTGTGTATCTTTGTGTTAGAATCTCTTTCATTTTTCTTGTGTGTGCGAGAGTTTGTTTCTTTAAAAAAAAAAAAAAAAAAATTAACATCAGTTTTGAATTATCCCAAAAACACCAGACATGTGTTGTGATGGTAATACATCAAAAATATCATCAACAAGTTGAGATGGCCGAGTTGGTCTAAGGCGCCAGATTAAGGTTCTGGTCCGAAAGGGCGTGGGTTCAAATCCCACTCTCAACAAAAATCATTTTTCATTTTTTAACTTTGCCACTGTCTTGCGGAGCCCACCCTTTTCGACGACATCAGATGATCTCCACCGTCAACGTTTAATCCAAAATATTTTCTAGATCAGTAATCACTGTATCCTCCTAGATAAGACTTACAAATCCAACGGTGCACATTCATCCCAATTCCACCTCCCGCTCTTTTTTGGACAAATTTCAAACCCAGAGAAAAAAAGAAAAACGAAAAACCCATCACCAAGTTTTACACCAAAATTAGCGCAAGATGGCTCAGGCAGCGAGGCTCGACCTCCGAATGCAAAAGGAACTCAAGCTCCTCCTCACCGACCCTCCTCCCGGCGCGTCGTTCCCACTTCTCTCCTCCTCTTCTTCTCCCTCCTTGTCCGCCATCGATGCCCGTAAGTCCCTATTTGGCTATCTTGTATACTATTTTCCATTTCTTAAATCTTTAATTTTATTTTTTCTTACTTTCTCTATTTTGGGTTTAATTTTGTGGTGGTGGTGGGTTGGTGTTTTTAGAGATTGAAGGTCCTGAAGGGACTGTATACGCCAAAGGGATGTTTCACATTAAGATTCAAATACCGGAAAGGTTTTGCCAAATTATACTTAAAACGTGGTTTCTAATTGCTTTGTTCAATTGGGTATTTTTTTTTTTTAGTGACAATTGTGGATTTCTATTTTGTTTTTTTGGAGTTGCAGGTACCCATTTCAGCCTCCAAGTGTGACGTTTGTGACACCCATCTACCACCCTAATATCGACAACGGAGGCCGAATTTGCCTTGACATTCTTAATCTTCCCCCCAAGGTGAGTTTTCTAATTGCATGTTAAAATTTGTGCAAATTGACTGTTACTTATTAGGATTACGCATAGAGTAGATTTATGCTAAGTGATGTCTAAATTTTAGTACTTAAAATTTGTATACATACCAAATTAGTCATTCTGTAGTCTTGTGGTTATAATTCTTGCTTACATGGCAATATTAAAAAAAAAAACTAACCCTTCAATGTTGTTCCTAATGGACATTCCTACTAGTTTCTCAGATTTGTGAACGTAGGTTGGGTTTGAAAACGTTTGATGTTTGTGATTTAGTGTTACAAATGTCTACATTCTACATTAGTTAGTTGTGGGAAAAATGTGAGGCGCCGTAAAATGTTTCAATGAGTTAAAGTTGTTTTAAGTTTCTGAAGTTGCTTGCATTTATGTTTTGGTTTTGGTTATAGATGGGTTCTACTTTTGTCATTTAGATTTAAGTAGTTGATGACTCTATTTAGGAAGCTTCTAGTCGGTCATCTGAATATGTAAATGGCTGTCCTTATTCAATGTGATAGCTTTTGAGTTCTTTCAGCCGTTGCCTAGTAATGCATTACTAGGCAAACGACTGAATCATAAATCCAAAGATCGAGGATTAGTTTGTAGCTTTATATCTAAATTCTAAATATTTGATCAATTTGTCTTGCAGTCACCTTTTAGTAAAAACCAATCTATATGATCTGTATCTTTCATATTTTCTGAATAACACTCCAAGAGTTAATGTTCAGGCGGTCAATCTCATAATTCTGAAAGACGACCTTAGCTCAATAGTTGAACTAAACATTGTTGACAAACTGATTGACAACTGTAATTGCTTGGGAGTAATTTTTTTTTTTTTTTTATTTGGTTGGTCACAGCAAGATGTGTTTTGTGCCATATCCAATAGTCTAATTCATTGAAATGTTTAATGGGTGAAATACTGTTGAGATGTTGTGATTTATTGGTCTTCACTGTAATCCAAGCAGGGGGCATGGCAACCATCATTAAACATTTCAACTGTGCTTACAAGCATAGGGTTGCTATTGAGTGAACCCAATCCTGATGATGGCTTAATGTGTGAAGCAGTAAGTTTCTTTTCACATAAATGTTTGGAGAACTAGTACTGGCTAATGAGGTCTCCTTGTTTTTATTTATGTTCGAATAAACGTGCAGAGTAGTGAGTACAAATATAACAGACAAGCCTTTGACCAAAAAGCTCGATCCATGACTGAGAAATATGCCAAGGTTGGAGTCAGTGGGAATGCTTGTAGCAGTCAAAGCATTCCAACTAACTCAAATACAAGCATGGTACTAGTATACAATTGGTTAAATTCTCTCTTGCTTTCTCTTTCCCCTCGTTAACCAAGTTGAAGCGCCTTTTCATTTGTAAATTTATTTTCCAGATGGAAGTAAAAACAGCTGGAATGGAGTCAAGACATGAAGTAAATCAGTATGGTGTAAGCCATAAGAAGTTATGTGGGACTAGGGGGAAGCTGTCACTGGAGTCCTCAGGTTCTACCCTGAAAAAGGATGGTGATGGGAAACTGAATGAGGTGCCTATTGACCACACGGTACCTTCTAATTACAAGGACCAGAGGGAACTAGAAGGAACCAGAAAAGGGCCAATAGACATGAATGATGAGTACAATCAGGGTCAGGATAAGCTATGTGAAACCAGGCAGAAATTATCACTGGAAACCTTTGCTCAATTCCAGAACAGAGATGGCCATGACAAGGAGAATTTGGTACTAAATCGCTGTCCATCACCTAACCCTCAGAAGCCTTTTGTGGCTTCTTCAGGGTCATCAATGACGAAGGTTGGAAACCATTGTGATCATGAAGAGCAAGGTAGTAAATCAATAAATGACAGCATCAACATGAGATCAAAGAAGCTGACTGTTGGCAAAAAGCAGCCACAGGGAATATCTTCAGACACCTGCCAGATAAGAGATGGTTGTAATGAAGAAATGATTGTGATCCCTCAACCATCACCCTCTGAGTTCCATTCATATGCGTCTCATGAGACCTTGCCACTTCCAATGGCTGCTAAACATATTGAACTGCCTCATAAGGTTTTTATCGATGGAATGGGAAATGGCTACAATGGTATAAATTCTAAGAAGCTCTGTTCTGTTGGCAAGAAGCTTTCATTGGGGTTCAGGGGCTTATCTCAGATTCAAGAAAAGGATAACAAGGAAAATGTGGTTCCAGTTCACCAGACACCACTTCCACATCCCAAAAGCCCTTCTCTGAGTTCATCTATGCCCTCAATGGTATCAAAGGTAGGGAAGCATTTTGAAAGCGGATCAGAGATTAGTGGCCTAAATGTGAGTTACAAGAATTGTGGGATTGGTCGAAAGCTGTCACTTGGTCCACTCACTCAATTACAGGGGAGCAATGATGATAACGGGCAGTTGCTGTCACTCTCCCAGAAACTCTCTGAAGATCCATCCAAGGACCTGCCCTTGCAACAGGATTGCAGGTGTGATAACAAGCAGAAGTTGAATCACGATCACAATGTGAAGATTGATGAGGGGACCAAGCAACAGAATACAGAAGACAAATCACCAGTTTCTGAATCGGTAATTGTTCTGGATAGTGAAGATAGTGAGGATGAAGGGTATGTATCTTTGAGGAAATCATTGTTAGCACGAAAGCGGATAGGGAAGCGGAAAGCTAGAGTTTGAAAATTTTCACAGTTTCAAACTTTCAAGCGAGCTGACAGGGATGAACTTTTTTTAATTTACTCTATGCTCGTGATTCAATGTAGTATGGTGGTTTATAACATAAGAAATTTCTTTTTGCCTTAACAGGGAGTATACTATTGGAACAATACAATCAACTTCTCAAATTACAATGCTCAAACAAATCTAAAAGAGAAGACCAAGAAAGCGATTTATTATTATGTTGTGGGAGCCCTGGTAGCTCTTCTTAGGGGACACATCAAGGAAGCCTTTCTTTGATCACTTAAATCCCCTATTTATTATGTGAGTGCTAACTGCTAAGGAAGCTATGGAGAGAACTAAAGTTGGAATGTTACTTCATGCTTAGATTCTGCTTTAGCCTCCCCCCTAACACTTCTTTTGAAATGAAAACAAGAAAAGAAAAAGAAAGTCAATTAACCCTAAACCAGCAAAGTCGTTGTATGAGACATAGTTTGTGATGGTACTCACTTGCATGCAGTTTGTAGCTTGTGTCTTGCAAGCATTTCTCTCCGAGCTATGCAAAGTCGTGCACTAGGCATATTAGTCTTTAAAAAAAAAAAAAAAATTATGAGACACATTAGGTACATTGCTTAATTTAAGATTATCTCATTAATTTGGATGGAGCTGGCTTTGTTTAACGTTCGTATAATTCTGACCAATTATTATTATTATTTTGCTGAGAATTTTGAACAATTATAGTTTGAGAGAGCAAAATGGTGCATCCTAAATGTGGTCTTTGCTGAGGATAGAAAATATTGATAAAAATGAAAAGATAGAAAATGCTGGGGGATAGAAAATATTTTTATTTTGATTAAGGGCGTTCGTTTTTTATAATAGTTCTTTATTATCAGACTAAGATACCAGTTGGTTTGGTGTAGATGGGGATTAAACCTTAGATTCTTTGTTTAACCATTAGAGATTTTACTAGTTGAGCTAACTGGAATCTATAATTATTATGTTATTATAAGTAGACTGCTAGAAAAGTAGGGGTAATTTTTATTATGTCTCTATTAGAGCATTCACATTAGTGGATATATAATAGAAAAATGTGTCAAATTTACACATTTTTGCACAAAAACTATCCACATGAGTGGATGTATAAATGTGTATATTTACGTGTTTACTTTAGTGACGGTGTATATTTATACTATTATTGTAGCTGTCTATCCTATGATTTTAATCTTTTTTCTCTCACTTGTCACTCTCATCATACTCTCTCTACCCACCACCACCACCACCACAACCCATTACAATGCTTGATAATCCAAACACAAAATCTAGCCAAAATCAACGAAAAATCAAACCAAACCATAAAAAAAAAAAAACTCATCCAAAACCCAACTCAAAATCAACTCCAAACCAAACCCAACAAAAAATTCAAATCAACTTAAAAAAGCACCTCGTACAAATACGTTGGAGCTACTGCCATTCCTATTGATATGGCCTCGCCCTTGTGTGTGAGTGTGTGTGGGTTTGAGATGAGATAGAGGTAGAGAGCTAGGAGGAGCAGGAGTTGTGAGTTGAGAGAGACCCATTTGAGATGAGAGAGAGATATATTATTGAAAATAATAATTGAAAAGAAAAATAATTATTTAAATAAAATAGAGTGTATAATAGACGATCTAATGTATGTGTTTTTAAAAAGTAATTGTGTAAAATAGAAAAAATAGATTATTATGTTAAAATAGATAAAAAAGAAATTGTGCAAACTAATGCAAATACTCTTAGTATTGCTCTGATAAGCATCCAAAAATGACATTGTTTCAACATTTGAGTGGTTTTTTTTTATTTTTTTATTTTTAATATTTAAGCAATACTGTATTGCTTAAATATTTAGAAAATCACTCAAAAACTGTTTTTGGGTGCTTAATGGAGTAGTACTAACGAAGACTAATGAGAGGTCTTAATTGAATAAATTTGAAATTAGATAATTCAATTATATGAAAGTAAAGTTAGCGTCTTAAAGTGAATTTTGACTAAATTTAGAGGATGCAATTTGTATTTTTACCTTAATTACAAAAAAAAAAAAAAAAAAACTCTTGTAAATCATGGACTCCGAGGTTAGACCCAAACGAAATGTAACAAACTCCAACTAGTAGGATAAATAAAATTGGGTTTGGGCTTTGGGGCTTCTTTTTTAAACCTCATCTCTGAATATCACCTGTACTCGAGCTCGGTTGAGATTGGGCCATATAGAAAAAAAAAAAAAAAAAAAAAAAAAGGATGAGAATCTGGGGGCTCTCTCTGGCTCACCGCTAATAAACTGACTGACTGGTGAGGCGGCTTGGTTTTGCTTTTGTTTTTCCGACGCTGGGTTTGTTTTGTGGAAGTGGAACCAAGCTAGAGCCTAGAGGAAGAGGCGTAACTACGATACAGATACAGATACAGATACAGATAGAGAGAGTAGGAAAAAAAAATTGATGGCTTCGATTTGCCTCTCAATTCCGAGCTTCAAAACCCTAGCTATTCTATCTCCATCATACACATCTTCGACTTCATCCCCATCTTCTTCTTCTTCTTCTTCTTCTTCTGTGGGCGACGCGTGCTTCGTTCGCTGCAGATGTTCAATTCCAATGTTCGATTCTCAGCGCGTGGTTTCAACTCATCGTTTGAGGGCAAAGAGGCAAGTGGTCCGTATGGCTCCCGATGAAGAGAAACTCACGCGCCGTAATCCTCTCGATTTCCCCATCGTATGTCTCTCTCTCTTCCCCTTATTTGTATAGATAAATGTGAAATTACTGCCAACTTTTTGTAATTCATTTATGTTTTCAGAACTAGCTAGTTCATATATATATTTTTGCTTCGTTGAAAACGAGGTCTGTTGAGCTATATCCTCGAAAGTTTTATGCTTTTAAATAGGTACATACATGGTCTGTGTCTATGAGTATGAGAGACTAACAGGTCCTTAATTCGTTGAGTGTGGGTAGGACATGTTTGTTTGGCCTGTTTGAGAGGCAGTAGTTATCCACTGTTCTAATCTCAGCTATTGCCTGGTGTTTGCTTCACCTTAACTGTGGCGAGCTCACAAGAGTTTTAGATTATAGATAAAATGATTCTATGTCCATGCATTTTTCGGTTAACTTTTCATAACTTGCTGAGGTTGCTAGTTGTCAAGTGATGGTGGTGGTGCGCCCATCTGAAAGTGATGTTAAGTCGATGGACAACAAGTGAATATTCCTGTACTGCCCCTTGTTGGTCCTGAGGGACGGACGAGGCTAGGTAATCACAACTTACCACCTTGCAAGTTGTGATATATATATATATATATATATATTAGCAGATGGATGCCTATGAACTCTAGCTCAGATGGCATCTCTCCCCTTGGAAGAGTAAGGTGCAGAGTGAGGTCGAGGGTTAAAGCAGCTTGCAAAAAAAAAGTTACGAACACGAATGGGCAGGGTGTCCAAGTCATGGGAAACAGACAAGAAAATCCATCCTCCAAAGAATAGAAAATCAGTTTTGCTTTAGATGCATATGTCATTTCGTATCCGTTATCTTCCATCGTAATTTTCTTGCTGAATCAACATTCCACTGACTCTCTTTTCTGCTTTATTGCTCCTGTTCCTTCTTTTAGTCAGCATCATTATCGATGTATCAATTGAAGACGCTGTCTTTGTAAGCACTATGCTGCTGATAAATATTATTGGGAAAGTATATTGCTTGTATATTGTGGTGGTCTTTGTAATTTTTTTTTTTCAAATGTTGCTGCTACATTTTAGGGCCTAAATAGATCAAAATTGAAATTTGTGAAAACTATGTGCATTGACTTCAACCATAAGTTTGGAGTGATAATGCTGATTAGGACATCATGGTTTTGGCTTACTTGAGCATGTTTAACAAGCCTAACTTCAAATCACTTCATTTGATTGTGCAATTTTAGATATCAGCTTTCTGTTGTCCCCCTCTTTTAGGACTTGGCTGATGAGTGAGCTTTAAAATTTTAAGTCAATCAGGTAAAATTGTTGGATGACTCTAATGTTGCTATATCTCAGTTAATACTGTATGATCCTGCTGCTTCCTGAAAGTAGATGAGGTCTTCATTTTTGAAGTTTACTGCACATCAATTCTTAAACATAGGTGTTACTTGATGGTTTTATTTGTATGCTGCCTCTCTGCTGTTGATTGAATATTGGTTCCATGAACTTCCTATAGCAAGTAATGTTCTTAGAGTTTTTTTGCAGTTGGTCTATTTTTCACTATGAATGTTTTTTGTCTGTGGCATTTTGATAAATAATCTAGTTCAATCTACTGGGCAGGAGTGGGAGAGGCCAAAACCAGGGCGTAGACCTGATATATTCCCCCAGTTTAGCCCTATGAAAACACCATTACCACCTCCATTGCCATATGATCCTCCGGAAGAAGATGAGGAAGAGGAAGAGAAGAAAGAGGAGGAGGAGGATGATCCTGAAAAGGAAGAGCCAGATCAGCCTGAGAATCAGTAGAACTCTCTCAGTGGCAAAGTATGGGCCTTAGACATTTTTCACAATTTTGTTTTTATTCTCTTAGTTCATGTTACCTCTTGCTTCATGTGGTGCTTATATATAGTGGATAATAATGTAATGGTCATCCAGTTAGAATGTTGCTTAAGTGTTTTTTTTTCTTCTAACTTTGGGCAAAAAGGATCATGCAAAACCCTTGTTGGGACCTTTTGCAGGCTTATTTACGAAGAGTATTTTGAAATTTATTTTATTTGATGGACTTTTTAGATATATAAGAGATTGGATTGAAGGAATGATTACTTATGATATGGGGAGTTAGGTCGACTGTTTCCTTTTTCACTTGCTTCTTTACTTGTTTGGTACCTTCATTTTGGCTTACCTCAACAACTTCAAAATCTAGGATTGCTTTTCATGATAAAATTGCAAGCTAACATGGCTCTTTGGTTGCGTACACTGACTTGCTTATTTAAAATAATTGTCTAGACCCTCAATAAAATATGGTCCTCAAATTTCTGTTTAGTGGAGTAATAGATATTCATGCCTGAGAAAATACAATGGTATGAAGACAAGTCATTTGGTCCGTGTGGCAGATGACTTGTTGTTTTCTTTGTGGCTGCAGGTTGTACAATGTGAGACACAAGTATTACCCATTTGGGGAAAAAATAACATGTAAGTTTCTGGTGAAACAAGCATAACTTGTGGTTGAGTTTTCTATTAGGAAAATAGAGAAAGGTTCAGTTTCTCTCAAGTTATGCACTTTTTAGCTTTGGTATGGCATCCCTTTTTCCCTTTAAAATTTGTGCACATGTTGCCTAGGTGCACAACGTAGGGTTAGAACTGGGCAAGAATCATTTTTTCTAGTAGATTTCGGAATTTGGGACTTCGTGATTTCGCTCAAGTGTAAACATTTTCACTTGAGCGAAATCTTGTGGGCAAAATTGTTGTGTCAACTTTAGATGGTCATATCTCCCTCATTTATAATCAAATTGGGTCAAATTTGTGTTCGTTTTGAAACTTTGAATGTTTACTTTCCAATGAAATAGGTTACTCTTAGAAATTCATTATGATGCAAAAGATATGGGTAAAAGATTGTCAACTTCCCATCTTTGGGCAGATTGAAACTTGTCATCTTTGATAAGTTTTTGACCCAGACTTAACTTTAACACAATTTTTTATGTGTTTTGACAATAGGATTTGCAAACACATCTATGGACCCTAATAGATTAGGACCATTTTGGATGTCAAACATTCTTGTTCAATTTTGCGTAACGGTTTTATGACTCTAATATGGCAACATCTTTGTCAATAGTTTGATTCAGCCTATGGTCTTTAAGAGAATAGTTCCTACTACTTTCAGGAAGTAGATGCCCTATGCATTATTGGGATTTCACAAATTAATTTGTTTGTAATTTGTAGAGGTGAATTTTGTTTTTTGAAGATAATAATGTTGCCTTGATAATCTTATTTATTGAAAGAATCCTATTTTTTAAAAGAATTTTATTAAAACAATATTGAAAATTAGAGATGACAATATACTAATTGTTTAGAACTTTGAAAGATTATACTTTGTACTTGTGCCAAAAGCTTTGTAACTCAATTGACACTTTTTGGCTTCTAATGAAAACATCAAAGTTTTAAATTTCCCTTCTCCCTCCTCCTATTGTAACTATTGATTATTATTATTATAATTTTTTAAAATTTTAAATGTGGGCCTTGAAGCTATCTTTCAATTAGTTTTTATTTAAGTTATCAATTCTAGGGCTGTCCAACCTAAACCCAATAAATCCGTCCAATTTGGAGCCAATTGATCCGAAATCGGTTTAATTCAAGTAGTGTGGCAGTTGATAGTGGGTCTATGTCAAAAACAACCAATTTTTGTGTCTGAAACTGAAAAGTTTTTGCTAAAAGTATTATAAATAAAGTTAAAAGGTAGTTGAAATAGTATAGTGAAACTCATGAATAATATTAAAAAATGCAATGAGACCCATGAATAGTAGTAAAAATAAACTAAATAGTAAAAAAAGCTAACTTTTTTAAGCCATGCCAAATACATAATTAGTGGGTCGAGTAGCAGGTTTCACTATCTGAAACTTGATCTGACCAATGTTCTTCCTCAAATGCCACCTTCAAGCCGCCATTCTCCTCTTCAACACCGCTATTCTCCTTCGAAGCTGTCATTCTTACCCCTTGATGTCAGCATTATTTCACAAATTTGGCAAGATCCCACTGTATCACAGCCATATTTGGGGAGATAACAGTTAGATCTAGTACTACTTCACTAGAATTGGAAGCGTTTCACCATGTGTTGACACCACAACAATCGGTCTTTGGCGGTTGATGACCCATACTCCTCGCCATTGGCGTTGGGCCTCACAATCCCAAATCCGACGTGTTCGGGTTGGATGCCGGGTTAATCCCAAGCCTGACCCCGGACACCCTTAACCAATTTATTTATGTACTGCACATGCAAAGCAGATTACATGTGATAGTCATCCAAGTGGAATGTTGCTTAACTGGTTTTCACTGTTTGCGCCGAAAGAATCACCTAAAACTCTAATTGGGAACCTTTTCAGGCTATTTTTTAAAGAGTAAGCTTCGATTACTGTTCTGGTAAATTTTTCTGAGTAATTGACGCTTGGGAGAAAGAGCAAAGAAGATTATAGTATTCGTCAGTGGAAAAAAAACATATCCTGATGTTGAAGTATTGATTTAAGAAAATAAAGAAGGGCGTGGTTAATCTCCATACTGAAAAAGCAATTGTTATTTTGAGTCCTATAATTTTTGTGTAAGTGTGTAACAAATATCACGTGGATTACATGTAACATATACAAAATTCTACCTCAGAATTTATAGATTCATCGTGTTTTTTTTAGTAGCTCTATCTGGCTTCTTGTCACTTACCATACAACAAAAAAGGCTCTATCTGGCTTCCATAACAGTTATAGATACACAATTTACCGAATTAATGTCCATCTTTCCACCAGGCAATGTTAACCCAGCTTCAGTTTTCTCAAGTTGTTTTGGATCAGGCAGGAACACAGCCTCATTTGCGAGCATGGGGATGATATCTGACATAGTTGGTCTATCCGTTGCACGCTCTTGCACACATAGGAGACCAATGTGGATGTATCTGAACAGTTCACTTTTGGGACATGAGGAGTCCAGTGATGGATCCATCAATTCAAGAATATCGCCTCGCTTCCACAAATCCCATGCCTGAAATTATTTTCATCATTTATGAAAATTGTGAGTCTTAATCAAATTTCAGAAGAGAACTCTTCAACTCTAATTGAGATTGGAATAAGATAAGGTTTGTTTGATTACTAACTTGTTCTATAAGAGTGATACTGCTGGATGAAGAAAAAACTGAGCTTTTCTTGCCACTCACGATCTCTAGCATTAGGACTCCAAAACTATAAATATCAGATTTCTCGGAGAAAATGCCATTCATGGCATACTCAGGAGACATATAGCCACTGTATAAAAAGAAAAGAGAATGTTCATATTTGCTATGTGTGTGTGTGTGCTGTGTTTATAGCAAAGATCAATATGGTTGCTATATGTAGTCTATACTCACTATGTCCCAACAACCCTCTTAGTATTTGCTCTGCTTTCGTTCTGTCCAAAAATTCTAGCCATACCAAAATCTGATATTTTAGGGTTCATGTCATCGTCAAGTAAAATGTTACTAGGTTTCAAGTCTCTATGTATTACTCTTAGTCTGGAATATTTGTGAAGATAAAGAAGTCCTTGTGCAACTCCTTTAGTAATGCTGACACGTTTTCTCCAGTCGAGAAGTTTTCTTTTAGTGGGATCTGTTGTAAAATAAAGTGTAAATGTAGTTAGTGGTCATAGTAATAATCACAAATTTATATATATATATATATATATATTTAGATAAGTAATAATCACATTCTTAAAGTATAGCCATATGAGTAGATTATAACAAACCAAAAATGAAGGAATCCAAGCTTTTATTTGGCATGTACTCATAAATCAACATATTTTCTTCTTCGTGAATACAACAACCCAAAAGCCTAACAAGATTGACATGTTGAAGTTCAGCTATTAGTGTAATCTCATTCATGAATTCTTTGAGCCCTTGTCCAGAATCTCTTGCAAGTCTTTTTACTGCAAACTGCTGTCCATCTTGTAATAAACCCTGGAATTAAGTTCTCAATGTTAGAGAACAAGTGTCTCAGTCAAGCCTCATTTACTAATTTCCAATTCTTACCTTGTAAACTGGTCCAAAACCTCCCTCTCCAAGCTTGTTGGAAAATGAGAAGTGATTAGTTGCGGCCAATATTTCAGGAAAACTAAATAATTGAACCTCATTGCCCTTCTTTCTGTCTCTTTTGATCTTATCGTTAAATTTGTTGAAAATTAGGGATCTTAACTCAAGTAATCCCTTGTCCTGGCTTGTTTTCCCTTCTGCAGATTAGAACACAAATATGTACTCTTAAGTTACATATACATGTGACTAATAAGTTTCATACCAACAGAGGATTACCTTCTACTCACCATCTTGTTGCAAGAGTCCAAGTTTTCTCCTCCTGTAGCACAAATAACCCAAAAGTAGGATTGCTAGACCAGCTATAATGGCAACAATGCACCATATCCACCACAACTCCTTTGTGCTTCCTGCGGAATTTTCCCTTGTGCCTCCTTCAGTGGGTGTACCCTCTGATACAAAATCATAGAAATCAGTTCTAAGATTGTTGGACCTGTTGCTAATACGGTTCATGCTTGAAGCACATTCTTATGCTTAATAAACAGATATGGATATCATAAGCATGTTTTAGGTTGGATTGAAATCATGAAGACAAACCAGATATTGATGTGAACCATTTAGTGTTATTCAAAATGTCATACCAGACCACTTATAGAAGATCAGGTTTATAAATTATATCCTACTGTTTGTTACATAGTGCATATTTAGATGATCGCATTATTAAACAACTGCCAATCTGCCATTACTGGTGAAATTTAGTCTCTCAGCTCTATAGGGTCATCTAACAGTCAACAAAACCAGAAAACTGAAGGGCTAAAATTATGGAATAAAATTTGGGAGAAGAAAAATTTGAAAAAATTACTCAAGGTGAAAATTAAATTCAGTACCAACTGAAGGTAAACTCATACCTTTATTATTTCCTAGCTCATGGATGTATATTGCTGGAAAGTTCTCATTCATAATGAAATTTGCGTCCTTATTCCAAAACTCACATCCAGTACCATTGTCAAAATGGTTTTTATAAGCAATGCAAGAGCAATTATTCCAACAGCTATAGTGACAATCACTGAGAGCCAAGCTGGAATTATAATGAAAATACTTCAATTTAGTTTCCTTGTAATAGCCTTTTTTTGGCACAAACAACTCAGAACCGTTCCTGCATTCTGTGTGATTCTGCTCTATGCACACAGCATTTGGATAGTTCACATTAAATTGACATGGACTAGTGGTTGTGTTTTTCCATGTAGTACCATCCACATCTAAAGTGAACTGCACGATCTGCCCCCAAGAATTCAGCTCCCACCTTGAGATAGTAGTATTGTTCTTAACTTTGTAAGAGAAGTATTTCTCATCCTCTTTTGACACAAAACTGAATTCATACACATCAAGACTCCTTTTCAGATCAGGAGCCATTTGGAAGCTCCCCTTATTCCAGACCCCACTAGTCCAATATACATCCCCTCGCTGCCAGACAATCAACTGGTCAGCACTACCAGGATCCACGCCTAGCCTGAAAGCCCCTGGTGCAGGGACCTGGCTACTCAACCATGAATTTAGTGCCCAACTTTGTCCAGTCTTCCGGTTCAAGCCTAGTTTCATTCCGGGCAGTAGTGTGTTGGTTGGATGATCAAAACTTTGCCACAAGACTCGCCCTGCTCTTCCATTAGAATAAACTTCTGTTAGCACTAGGTTTCCAGAATCCAAGAGAGTTGCTGTCACGTTACTCAACACTGTCTGATTGGGATTTATCACAATTGGCTGCCCTCCATTATGTGTGATCTTCAACAATCCTTCGTTGTCTAACGTAAGAACTCCAGCTGATTTATAGATTGGATAATCTGGGTTTGCCACCCAGACTGATTCTGGATTTTTTGGTAGTTTACTGTACCATATTCCTAAGTAGTAGTCACTTGAATAGCTAGGGTTGAAGAAGCCTAATTTGAAGATACCATTTTCAGAAAGTAGATGCTCCTCATCTCTCATCTGTTGCCCTTGCTTCAATGAATAGATTTCTTGACAAGAAGAATACGGTGATTCCATGCAGAGACACGAGAAAAGAAAAAGCATGAGGTTCCTAAGTTTAGCCATGAGCAGACCAATACGGCAAATACCATTTAGAAAGAAAAAAAAAAAAATCTGCAACTATTACTATTTGTTTGCTTGAGATTATTATTAGAAGAGATAAAACTACTCTTGAGGCCAATTGGACCTTTATCCAAGACAAAAGTGACTTGCTGGAAACTTGAAAGCTGTTCTCTTACTTTTTCAAACTACTAATCCCTTCAAACTCTTACTTTTTCAAACTACTAATCCCTTCAAACTCGTAATTCGTAAACAATGTGAGTAGTTGAAATTTCAGGCTTCTCTTAGTTATCAGAACTTGTAAGTTTGAAATGATGACATTAGGGTAGGTCGACTTCTACCCTCTCTTTGAAAGTTCTCAACACACGAGGGCTATTGCTTTTTTAGTCTTACAAGCCGACAGATTCCTAGTAAACTTGTTCACTATTGAAGACTGCAATGTCAAATGTCTAATAAAAACTTTGTCACAATCAGAGACCGAAATGTCCAATGACTCATATGTGTTTGCTTTCAAAATTGACCGTAATTGCCAATGCTTTCAAAATTGACCGTAATTGCCAATGTTACATTCTAGAAGGATTGCAAACAAATGTTGCCTTTTTTCATTTATGGTGCAATACTGCACCAAATGATTATTCTTAGAGACCTGTTTAGCCAAGTAGCCTACAATATTTGTGAGTCCTAGTTGCAGGGCCGGAGCCACTCCTAGACAACGGATTTTTTTTTAAAATAAAAATAGTATACACCACACGCTCCACTCATACATTAGTAGTAGTTTAGTACTTTTTTTTTGAAACAAAAGTTTAACGAGTGGTTTAAAAAAAAGGTAGGCATTTGTATTATAAAAAGTAAAAGGTTTTAATGTTTTATGCAACTTCCTTTTTTTTTTTTTTTTTTTTTTTAGAGAAAGTTGTTTTATGCAACCTGGTTGCAAGAATTTTTATGCAATCCACTAAAAACTGTTCACATGTACTTATAGTCACATGACATTTTTAATGACACTATATAAAATTTTTTGCAATCTAAGTTGCATAAAAACCTTGCTCTAAATTTTATATTAGATAAATCTAAAAAAAATTGATGTCATCAATCACATAAAAATTTCAAGACTCTTGTAGTTTAAGTAGCAGCTCTCCACTCTCATTGTAAATATTGAATTATCCAAAAAAAAAAAAAAACTCAATATCATAAAAATAATTAAGACATTTATTTATCACTGTATGTTGAAGTTGCACCAATTATATCCATTATCCACCAATTTTGGCTCAATAGACCTATAAGGTATGGAAATGAAGGAATATCTAGAAATTAATTAAATAAATAATAAAATGAAATATAAAAAACAATAGTTTTTATATAGAATAAAAGTATTGTCTTTTACTAGTCAAGAAACTATTTAAATTCTAATCAAATTAACACAATTACTTAAATAGGATCTGAAGAGGGTAAAAATATGGCTTGACGAACTTCCATTAAATGGGCCTGACGGATCCATGTCCGTGGGCTGATAGAGGGCAAGCCCAACTTGTGCAAAGGCCCGTTATGGATAGATACAGCAGAAACCCTAGATGGAAAATACTTGCGACACACACTTAATCACCATAGAATCCCTAGGTAAATGGAATCCTAGCATGAAGAGGATTGCGGAAGATATGCACGTAAATGAAGATCTTCTCTACAAGGAAATGTCTTGTCCATCACGTTTGGGACTATTTAAGAGGATTCCTATAAGGAAAAGACTTCTACGCCAAGGAAGAGATGCTAACCTTCTACTACTATAAAAACCCCAATACCCTCACAAATCAAGGTATGCATAATTTACCCTTCTCTAACACTCTAGAATTATGAGAATAGTTCTAACTTGACTTTCGGAGGGTATTCGGCCGGCACCACACCGGTACTCTTTGTTAGGTCTTCTCTCTTTTCTATACAGGTATCGTTACAAGTGTGCGAGGGACCTGTAGTTCACTAGTGATATTTACGGCATCATCAGTTAGCACCATCTGTGGGAACACCGAAACTGCAATTTGTAGGCTATACAAACGCTACCCGGACAAAAGGGTTGCACGGTTACTTACACGCCCGATGGCAACCACCAACAACGTTTAGGAAAACGAGCCTCAACCTACTACCCTGGAAAGACAGGTCCTAACCCTTACAGCGGCAGTGGAGCACTTCACCAAACAAAACCAGACCCTAGAGGAACAGCTGCGACAAAAGAACGCGGTGATGGGAAACCAAGAAGAAGATCAAGAAGGTGCTAGTGCTGATCGCAGGAACCAGGAGAGACCGGAAGGTAGTAACGTCCCAAGCAGACCAGAGCGACAAAACATAAGCCTCCCAACCCTCATGGATACGGCTCTGCCTATTGTTGCGGAGATGCAGACAATGAAGGAGCAGATGAAAGTTATGATGAACGCCCTCAAGGGACGAGTATCTAGCGATCTTGACGACCTAGTCAACCGAATCGACTCACCGTTCACTGCATCCGTCAATTGCTTCCCTCTGTCGCATAAATTCCGCATGCCACATATAGACAGTTATGACGGAGTCAAGGACCCTCTAGATCACTTAGAGACCTTTAAGACCTTGATGCACTTTCAAGGAGTTGCAGACGAAATCATGTGTATGACCTTCCCTACAACGCTGAAGGGCGCTGCGAGAATTTGGTTCAGTCAGTTAACACCTGGCTTTATCAGTACTTTCAAAGAGCTGAGTGCCCAGTTCACTTCGCATTTCAGTGGAGGGCACAAATGCAAGAAGTCTACTGCATGTCTGATGAACATTAAGCGATGGAAGGACGAGACGCTGAGGTCCTACATAACCCGTTTCAACAAGGAGGCCCTCTTAATTGACAAGGCGGATGACAAGATACTCGTGGCATCATTCACTAATGGGTTACGAAAAGGTAAGTTCCTATTTTCTTTGTACAAGAACGATCCAAAGACCATGTCGGATGTACTTTACAGGTCTACCAAGTATATGAACGCGGAAGATGCATTGCTGGCCCGCGAGGATAAGCCCTAAAAAAGGGAAAGCAGGAAGATACACGGCAGGATAGGGGGCACAAGGTGGCTAGGACCGGAGAACGACGGGATGATAGACGCTCCAAACCCCTCATTGGGAGATTCACAAGCTTTACCCCATTAACTACCCCAATAGATTAGGTCTTAATGCAGATCAAAGACGAAAAAGCCCTAACGTTCCCTGGCAAGTTGAGGGGAGATTCAAGCAAAAGGCCAAGGGACAAGTACTGCCGCTTCTATTAACACCACAGGCACGACACAGCTAACTGCTATGATCTAAAACAGCAGATAGAGGCCCTTATAAGATAGGGGAAGCTACAGAGGTTCGTTAGTAAGGAAAGAACGGATCCACTTCAAGAGCAGGCCCTGCGACGGGAGAATGAGCGCCCAAGGCCACCCATTGGAGACATAAGGATGAACATAGGGGGCACGACAACCTCTGGGTTGTCCAAAAAAGCCCGGAAGACCTACTTGAGAATGGTCCAAAACGTTTAGTTTACAGGCATTGTATCCAAGATGGCATGGATCGACAACCCCATCATCGGATTTTCAGAAGAAGATGCTCGAAGGCTGCACCACCCGTATGACGACGCACTTGTTGTCAACCTAAGGGTAGGAGACTACAACATGCACCCGGTTCTAGTCGACAATGGTAGTTCGGCAGACATCTTGTATTACCTGGCTTTTCAGTAAATAAGGATTGATAGAGAACAGTTGGTCCTGGTTAATGCCCCTCTAGTTAGTTTCGGGGGGATGAGAGTGTTCCCCATCGGTGCCGTCACGTTGTCAGTAAAGGTAGGTGATTACCCCCAGCAGAACACAAAGGAAGTAACATTCCTCGTGGTCGACTGTTCGTCCGCTTACAATGCCATTCTCGGATGACCCACCTTCAACTCATGGAAGACTGTAACTTCAACCTACCATTTAATGATCAAGTTCCCAATGGATTATGGAGTAGGAGAACTGTGTGGAAATCAGGTGGCAGCATGAGAATGCTATATTGCTATGCTAGAGATGGACGATCATCAGCAAACAATGTGCATAGGAGAACAACGAACAGTGGCGGAGCCAGTTGAAGAGTTAGAAGAGGTAATCCTTGATGACTTAAGTCCAGAACGAACGACTAGAGTGGGTACGTTGGCAAGCTGGCCGGTGTGCCAAGAGCTCACGGCATTCCTAAGAGACAATCAAGATGTGTTCGCCTGAAGTCACGAGGACATGTCAGGGATCGACCCCTCAATCATGGTTCACAAATTGAATGTATCACCCTCATTTTCCCCAATCCGGCAGAAGAAATGAGTATTCGCTCAGGAGCGGGACAAAGCCATTGTCGAGGAAGTACGAAAGTTGCTTGAGGCAAATTTCATCCAGGAAGTGTACTACCCCAATTGGTTGGCAAATGTCGTCATGGTTAAAAAGGCCAATGGAAAATGGAGGATATGCGTAGAGTTCACGGACCTCAATAAGGCCTGCCCCAAAAACAGCTATCCACTCCCTCGGATAGACACTTTGGTAGACTCAACCGTAAGACACCAGCTTTTGAGCTTCATTGACGCTTTCTTGGGCTATAACCAGATTAAGATGGAAGAAGCCGACCAAGAGAAGACCTCTTTTGTCACTAGCCAGGGACTGTTCTACTATAAGGTGATGCCATTCAGACTAAAAAATGCTGGAGTAACATACCAAAGATTAATGAACAAGATGTTCGCGCACCAGATTGGGAGGAACCTACAAGTTTATGTTGATGACATGTTGGTGAAGAGTCTACACGAAGAAGATCACCTAGGCGACCTCTGTGAAACCTTCGACACCCTCTGGTTATATAACATGAAGCTGAACCCAGGTACGTGTGCGTTCGGAGTGATGGTGGGGAAATTCTTGGGCTTCATGGTATCCCAAAGAGGTATAAAGGTTAATCCAGATAAGATACGAGCCATAATAGAGTTAGAACAGCCAAGGACGGTCAAGGAGGTGCAAAGTTTGAATAGCAAAATCGCAGCCTTAAACAGGTTCGTCTCGAAAGCGATAGACAAATGTCTACCTTTCTTTCGCACTCTGAGAAAATCGTTTGAGTGAACGGACGAATGCTAGATGGCGTTTGACAACTTAAAGGCATATCTTTCATCTCCACCGTTACTTAGTTCATCCAAGCCAGGAGAAGAGCTTTATCTATACTTAGTTGTTTCACAAGCCGCTGTTAGCGCAACTTTAGTTAGAGAGGAAGACGGATCTCAGAGACCAGTCTACTTTACAAGCCGAGCACTCCGAGGAGCAGAAGAGAGGTACCCTCAGATGGAGAAGTTGGCCTTCGTGTTGATAACTGCTACACGAAAACTCAAACCATATTTCCAAGCACATACCATCGTTATCTTGACAGACAAGCCCTTGAGAAGAGCCATGAGTAGCCCCGAGGTAGCAAGAAGAATGGCTTTGTGAGCAGTGGAGCTTAGTGAGTTTAACATACAGTACCATCCGCGAACGGCTGTAAAAGGGCAAGTAGTGACTGATTTCATCGCCGAATTCACCCTCGAAGATGGTCAGGGGGCAAAGGAGACACAGCAGTGGAATATTTATATGGACGGATCTTCAAATAGACGAGCAGGAGGGGCCGGTGTGGTGATCCAAACCTCGGAGGGGGATAAGATCGAGTGCATGATTTGATTGGATTTCCCCACGACCAACAACAAGCAGAATATGAAGCCTTGGTGGCAGGGCTAGACCTCGCAAAGGTTGCAGGTGCAGAAAATGTGGTTGTACATTACGACTTGTAGGTAGTAACAAGTCAGATTAATGGCGACTATGAGTGTAAGAACAAAAGGATGAAGAGGTATCTAGAAGAAGTGAAGAATCGAATCGGCAGCCTCGAAGTCAGATTTGTTCAAATACCAAGGGGTGAAAATGAACGCGCCGATCGACTAGAAAAAGCAGCCTCGGTAGAATTTATGCTTGTCCCCGAATAGGTATTGTCATTTGTCCAAGTCTCCTCGCTTATCGATGATGGAACAAATGTGCAAGAAGTAAATTCTGAAAGCAATTGGACTATGCCATTGATATCATACCTGAAGACTGGCGTTTTACCAGACGAGAATGACACTACTAGAAAGTTAAAGGTCCAAGCATCACGATTTGTGCTGATAAAAGATGTTTTATACAAAAGAGGGTTCTCCCGACCGTACCTGAGGTGTCTATGCCACGAGGAAGTAGATTATGTAATGAGAGAAGTCCACGAGGGTATCTGCGGAAACCACTCGGGGGCACGATCATTAGTGCACAAGTTGATCTGAGCAGGATACTATTGGCCTACAATGCTGAAGGACGCACATGCTTATGTTAGGGCTTGCGACAAGTGTTAAAGGTTCAGCAATCTCATCAGGAAACCATCCAAAGAACTGACTCCCATAACGGCCCCTTAGCCCTTCGCTCAATGGGGACTAGATATCATGGGACCCTTCCCAACAGTAGTTAGGTAGCTAAAGTTTCTGGTGGTTGGTAGACTACTTCACGATCACAGAGAAGAACATTAGAAGTTTTGTTTGGAGGAATATCATCTGCAGGTACGGGATACCCAGAGTGCTTGTCTCCGACAACAACGCATTTAGGGACTTCTGTTCGGAGCTAGGTATCAAGAATCACTACTCGTCGCCTGCACACCCCAGGCTAATGGACAAGTTGAAGTCACGAACCGGTCCTTACTTGATCATTAAGACTCGGCTCGAGGGGGCAAAGGGTATCTGGCTGAACGAGCTACCAAGCGTTTTGTGGGCATACCAAACTACAGCAAGAACGCCCACTGGAGAAACGCCTTTTCGACTAGCATACAGAAGTGACGCTGTAATCCTGACAGAGGTAGGGCTCACAAGCTTTCAGGTGGAGAACTACGACGAGGATAAGAACGAAGAGGCTATACGACTTTAGCTCGACTTGGTGGACAAAGTACGAATGACAGCGGAGCAAAGGATGGCGCGGTACCAGAATCTCATGGCGAAACACTACAACTCCAACGTCAGGCATAGAGACTTTCAGGTTGGAGATCTTGTACTACAGAAAGTAATGGGCGCTACTAGAGATCCTTCGCAAGAAAAGCTCAGCCCCAATTGGGAAGAACCTTACAGGATCGCATCATGGCAGAGGAAGGGGACCTACCACCTCGAGACACTGGACGGACAAAAGTTTCAGCACCCATGGAACACGGAGCACCTACGAAAATACTATTAGTAGAGATAGCATGAAAAGTAACAACGCTTTTTCCTAGTTTTTACTACAATTATTAGTTTTACTTTAACAACTTTTTGCTACAATACTTCAAGTATCTTTTTAAGCCCAAGGGAGCAGGTACTTTTCTACAAACACATGGTTTTTTAAGAAGAATATCCAAACACATCTCTACGTCTTTTCAACCTGAATTCTCACAAAGTCCACAAGCTGGCTGGATCATCCTAGGAGGATGAAGATTCTAAGTCCACAAAAGTGGATAGATATAAATAAAGTCCACAAGCTGGACGGATCATCCTAGTAGGATGAAAATTCTAAAGTCCACAAAAGTGGACGGACATAAACAAAGTTCGGATACTGGACGGATCATCCCAGGAGGATGAAAATTCAAAGTTCACAAAAGTGGACGGGTAAAAAATTAAGTCCAGAGACTGGACGAATCCTAAGAAGATAGAAATTCGAAGTCCACAAAAGTGGACAGGTAAAAAACTATGTCTAGAGACTGGACGGATCAACCCAAGGGGATGAAGAATTCCTAGTCTAAAATGTACGGTATAAACTACCTAGTTCATGAAATGGACGGTTCACCCATACAGAATGCAAATTCTACTTAAAATGGACGGATCGTCTAATTAAAACTTTGGTCCTTTTGGTGGATGGACCATCCTTGAATATTAAGCCTATAAGGTGAACGGTCCATCCAGAGCGACGAAAATATATATAGAAAAGGGTGGGCGGACCGTCCATTAAGGATAAAAGTCTAACCGAGTCCGTAAGAGGGACAGTCCCTCTAGACATTAAGACAGACGCAACTTATAATTCCATAACACAATGTGGACGGACACATTTTGGAAGTTCGGTTTTAACCCAATGGCCATAAAATTAAAGGCCTCACATAGTGGATGGGTCGAATGAAAGATGGACCACTACAATCATAGCAACCATGAAACAAGCAATTAAACCAAAATGGGCAGACAGAAATATAAAACCCTTGAAGGGGAGAAATTGTTTAACATATACATAGCGATGGATAAAATTAAGGGATTGTTTTCCCAACTTACAAAAAAAAAAAAAATAAATAAATAAATAAATCTACTCCTAAGGATCTGCGCCCTTCTCCTGACGGGTGTCGTCTGCCACGATTTGAACTTGACCTTGGGCATTTTGGGCCAAAGCTGACTCTTCATCACCTTGAGTTCCATCCTCAGCAAAAAGGTCGTCAGTGTCCTCTGAGGCGACGGGCATGGCAGAGGTTTGAGCTTGGTCCTCAACTTTAATGTTTGAAACATCCAGGTCGAGGTAGGCTTTCTTAACTTGATGGAGGGCGTCGTCAAAACCCTGCAGGAAAGATTCTCCCAGCTCTGACAACAAGGCGTCGGAGTCACGATACTCACGTATCGCCACCTCCTTAGCCTCACGAAGCCTATCCTTCAGGTCCTAAATCTCCTTGTCCTTTCCCTCAAGGGCCTTTTTTGCCTCCTCCGTGCTCAAGATCTTTTCTTACCCTCTCTGAAAGTTCAAAATTTTTCTCCATTGTGGATTTCCAACTATGTAGCTGGTTCAGCTCATCCTCTGTTTGCTCTGCCTTGGCCCGTACACGCTCCAGGGTTGTCTTGTGAGTAAGACACCATCCCATCAGCCCTTTCATCAAAACCATGGCCTGAAACACGAAAAAAAGGGGGGTTAGATTGAAAGCAAACTGGAAAGGACGGACATAAAGGTGGTGGGCTGGATTACCTGGGCGATTGCAAAAAGACTCGTCTCCCCCATGGCTTCCGTGGAGTGGTTGCCCAAGTCCTCATAATCCTCCTACGAAATGATGGATGAGAGCTGTTCCAAGGCATGTTTAGAATCTTCGCGGAGGAGGACGAACGGCTTTTCTTGATTGGTGGATGGAGCCTTCGTAGGGCTTTTGCCAGCCCCATGCTTCACTGGGGTGACCGTCTTCGCACCTTCAGCCATTAGCCCTACAACGGGCTCCAAAGGGACTTTGGGCTTCTTAGCAAGACGGTCCCCTTTAGGCAGCTGCTTCCTCTTTGTGGACGGGTTGCTTGAGCCCGTCTCTTTAAGAGCCACATCGCCGGTCTCCTTTTTCTTGGCAGCTTGCGACCTGATCAGTGCTCTCCTCTTAGCGTCGTCCATTTCTAAAAAGGTGAACGGGTGAAGTTAACAACTAAGATAAAAATGAAGACCGTTCAAATAGAATGAGGATGACGGACTTACGTCTGCAAATTTTTTCTTTGTATTTGACAGCTGCTGGCGTTGGCTCAGGTCCGTCATAATACCAATGGATGGTATTAAGTGTAACTTATTTTGCCCAAGTCCTTTCCTCTGACTGGGTCTTAGAAAAAATCTTCTCTAGAAAGCTGAACTTCTCAAGTTCAACTTGGGGGCGCTGTCTAACTGCAAAGAAAGAGAATGGTTAAAACTGTTGGAAAAGTTATAATAAACTGAATGATTGTAAAAAGTTCACACACTAGGATGGGTGCATACTAGACGGATGCAATATGCTTCAAGTCGTGTCGACGGGCATGTGTTCCGTGTCCCCTGGACGACACATCCACTTGTCACCTTCTAGAAAGAAATAACGGCTCTTCCAATCCCTATTTGAGTTTGGTGTTTCAAATATAACCTTTAACAACGAACTCCTTGGCACGAAACTATACATTCCTCTTAACTTGTCTATCTCATCCGGACGGTAGTAGTGAAGGAATTCCCTCACCGTCAGCCTCCTGGCACCGTCAGTCATAGCACCGTACAGGACCTCCATTGCTATGAAGACCCTCCAAGCGTTTGGAGACACTTGGTTAACGAATAGGCCCAAGTATTTAAGGAGCTCACGGTGAAGGGAGCTTAGTGGAAACCTAAGTCCCGCCTTCAGCATCTGTTCATACACTCCGACACCTTCTAGCCCTTCATAGTAGCACTTCTCTGACTTATAGTGCAGATGGATGAGGATGTTATTTGGAATTTGGAAACTATCCCTAAGTGTTTTGAAGTGTTTCTCCTTGATGGTGGACATAAAATTATTCACCGTCCATTCCGGTAGCATGATGAACTCCCTAAGTCCATCAGTACCTACTCAGAAACCTCTTCTTGTTCAGCCATCTCCATATCCTCATTTTTATTAGGACGAGGAAGAGGCGAATAGACTCCTCTCTTTGCCTGGACTCTCTTGGTCTTTATGACTGGACGGGTATACTTCCTCGTAATCCGTCCCGTCATGGACAACTAATTGGTTATTTGACGCATTAGACATTGCCTACATGCGACGACAAAACCTAAGACTCTGACGGATCTAGAAATTATGACGGGTGTATAAAGTCTAGGAAAGTAAATAAAGGGGGTAAAAGTATATTTGCAGGTAAAAGGGACTTGCGAAAAGAGAGTACTTACCAATTTTGTGAATGAACGGAGGAAGTGTGTTGATAACGGATATAGCAACTGGACGGAGTGGTCTCTGACAAGGATGATGGTTGCGCTCTGATAGTGTGTTTCAGCAGAAAATGGAGAAATGAGACAGGCAAATGTTGATATTTATAGAGGAAGTGCACAGAAGACGAAGTGACGCTTCGATCCGAGGTAAAATCCAATCATAGAGCGACACGTGTCATGCGTCATAATGGCTTCCGGACAACCTGTTAGGCGTTGGTGCAGTTCACGGCATCCACATTGAAACCGTCGACTCACAGGCCTTTGAACCGTCATCCCCGTAACTTTGAACCATCACCCCACGGGTCCTTCCACTCAAGGTTGACGAACCCATGGGGTGAAGGGGGCAACTGAAAAGGGTAAAAATATGGCCTGACAGACTTCCATTAAATGGGCCTAACGAATCCATGACCGTGGGCCGATAGAGGGCAAGCCCAACTTGTGTAAATGCCCGTTATGGATAGATACAGTAGAAACTCTAGATGGAAAATACTTGCGACCCATACTTAATCACCATAGAATCCCTAGGTAAATGGAATCCTAGCATGAAGAGGATTCCGAAAGATACGTGCGTAAATGAAGATTTTATTTACAAGGAAATGTCTTGTCCATCACGTTTGAGACTATTTAAGAGGATTCCTATAAGGAAAAGACTTCTATGCCAAGGAAGAGATGCTAACCTTCTACTACTATAAAAGCCTCAATACCTTCACAAATCAAGGTATGCATAATTTACTTTTCTCTAACATTGTAGAGTTGTGAGAATAGTTCTAACTTGACATTCGAAGGGTATTCGGCCTGCACCACATCTGTGCTCTCTATTAGGTCTTCTCTCTTTTCTGTGCAGGTATCATTACAAGCGTGCGAGGGACGTGTAGCTCACTGGCGATATTTACGACATCATCAGGATCAAACCTCCTAATTGATTCATTTAGAGATTTTCATATTTGATTTTGAGGTTCGAAAGGGAGTTTTCTGCAAAAATATTTTCAAAATCAATTGTAAATGATTTTTATGATTTAGACAAATGTCAATTTTCATTTTTAGATGATTTAGTTGAAATATATTAGGAAATAATTATTTTGTATTATTTCTTTTGTTGATATTTTGTTAACATTTAGTTTGGATTTTTATGAATTTTTATTTATTTATTTAAGCTTTGGCCCCCCTATGTCTCAATCTTGCATAAGCTGTGAGTATAACGAGAAAAAACACTATTAACACTTTAAAGTTTTATCAACAAAATACTCAAATATGGGGAATTGCCATAATTTCATAATAATGTATAAGATAACTTTCACTAACATACCTTCAAGTTTTGGCTAATGTCAATCAGGTTCAAGATTTTTCAAAACTGTAAAATTCGATCGCTAAAGCTAACTTAACCCTTAAGACCATTGAGAAAAATGACTAACTGGCTTAATAGTGTTTAGGAACCAAATTGGTTTTAGGGATCAAAATAATTAGTTTTGAAAAATCTTAAACCTAATTGACATTGGTTCAAACCTAAAAATATGTTAATGAAAGTTAACCTAATGTATAAGATTGCATCATCGAAGGAATCTTTCGATGTGGAGATAAGCATGAACAATCTTATAGTGAAGAGAGGCATTATAGTAGTTTTGTAAAAGAGGAGTTCTCTTTTACAATTTGAACTAACTTGGTTTAGGCCTAACTTATCCGAGCTTGTTTCCTTCTTTCCCCATTGATGAGTAAACAAGTATTTAAAAATAGAGTTTCCTGAGTACTCGGCTTTCAATCGAGAACGCACATTGACGTCTTGCAATTGGGCTTTAAATAATCTTACAGCCGAACAAGTCCAGATACCCACCGGCACTTGTGAACAAAAAAAAGGGGAATGACACACAACCCAATGACTATGAACTCTCTCCTTTTACTTGGACACGTTCAATAAGTAGTTTGAAATGTTTGTTCATTTCGGATAAAGTTTAGATACAGTAATTCAAGTGCAGCATATTGGGTTCTTTTAATTGAATTTAAAATTTTGATTGTTTTGAATTTAATTATCCTGAGAAAGATAACATTATTGGTATCTTATTGGTCAATACATTTAAGTATTTGAATTTAATTAGAAACGTAATGTACTACATATAAAGTATCGTATCTAAATTTTATCCTTAATTTTAATATCGGTTCCAAACAAATTTGGTAAAATAGGATTTGTATTTGGTGCAATAACTAGGCCTATTTTACCATATAATAATGAACCAACGACTGAGCTTGAAAATCGAAAATTTACTTTTAAGTTTAGCCTTTAGATAAGACAATTTTTTAACCCTTCAATCTTTTTACCATTTTATCTTTCAAATTTTTACATCTCATAACACCATGGTAATTGCACCATGCAATAATTGCATGGGATCCAAATTTGGTAAAATATAGATAAAAGTTTGCTTCTCTTGGGCCTTGTCATTTTCCTATAATTTGTTCTGGGCTCTTTGGTATGTTTGGGGAATGATTATAAGTTAGATTTTAAATTTTCTTTTTAATGTATTGTTTGTGGGTTCCACATTACTTTTTTGTCTTAGTTTTATTTCAAAAATTTAACTTTCAGTTTTTTTGACAATAAACTAATTTTTAGTTGTTTGTCTCACTTTATACAAATAAGCTACTAAAAATAAGTAGGAGTAATTCTCAAACAAACATACGGGATGGAAAATAGACATACATGCAACAGGCCAATTATGTTATGGCCTAAGATGAAACAAATTTGAAATTTTTGCATTTGAGATAAACTTCCTTCAACCTTTTTATTTCTTAAATATATAATCTAAAGAATGATAAAAAGCTATACAATTGAATTTGGAAATATTCTTCCTTCTCTTCAACTCTTATCTCTTTTATTGTTTAAACTTAACACCTTATCTTATAAAAAATGAGTTTTTATTATTATTATTATTTAAATTTCAACAGTAGTAAGACTTTTATTTTTAATTTTTATTTTATAATATTTATACCAATTAGTCAATGAGTTATAGCCTAAATAGCATTTCACCCCTCGTGACTAGATTGCGGTTTCAATATTGTTTGGGAAATTTTAGGCATCTAGTTTGGGAGTGGGATAAGTGTTGAAATTTTGTGATGAAAGAGCGATAAAAATTTATTTATTTAATGTCATGGTTTGTAATAGAAAAGAGAAATGAGGAATATTTTTTAAATTAAACAATGGTTTCTTTATTTTCTTTTCTTTTCTTTAGCAGTACTAGCAAGCGCTAAAGCAACTTGATACAAATTTATAGGAATGCTAACAAAGTAAATAGAACAAAAACTATTCTCATTTCAGAGAAAGAGGCTGTACTATTCTCATGATAACAAAGTACATGAACAGTATCACTTGTTGGGGAAAAGGCGTAAAAAAAAAAAAAAAAAAATGCAGGAAACTTAAAACGCAGCAAACGCATCGTGGATCCAACCTCAGCCTCAGCCTCAGCCTCAACAATGGAGTTTTGAGCTTGTACTTTAATTTGGAATATTGTTTTGACTTGAGAGACCATGGGGTATCCTTGTTTTTCTTTTTTCAAGAATAATACAAATAAAACCCTATGGCAGTCTTGAGTAGAATTCTAATATTTTTCTTGAATAGAAAATGAAATGGAAAATAACATGTGACTCTCTATCAAAACAAAAAAGAAAAAGAAAACGAACATATGGCTTGACCTTATTAGAGGAGAGCAGAGTTTTTAACTTTTATTGGTTCAAGTCTGTGAACCCCAACACTCTCTGGTCAACATCTGTTTCCCCGCCTGTATAGCTATTGTTCTTTGTAAGAAACGTGGACGGGTAGGTATGACTGTCCGCTGAAGATTGGCAGCTATGGCCTATGAAACTCCAGCACCATGCCTCTCTTCTTCTCTTTTTTCAAGATTCAAGAATCCATTTCCGGCATTTTCTTTTTCCATCCCCACAAGACCATGGTACGTACGATCAGATTTTGCTTTCATAATCACAACTTCTTTTTCTTGAAGCTTTTTTTTTTTTTTTTTTTTCTTTCGGTAGTAACATTTTTATTTTTTATCAATATATATCCTTGATCATGTCTATACATTAATGGGTCTGCGTAATTTTTATGTTTAATTTAACAAGTTTTGATTTTCTTTGGTTCTTTTTTTTGGGTGCAGTCTCTCACACCTTTGATGTTTAGGTCATTGCTGAGGCTTCTAACATCACTAATTGGTGATCCTGCGGCATCAGTCTCAACCTTACTATTCTACAGCGACCTTTTACCTCAGAATGTCGTTTTGGAGAGATTGGTTCAGCATGAATTACTACATGAAGAAAATTATCTCTTCCATTTTCTCATAAACTTCATGAGATGTTTCTGGTAACTGTTTCGTGAATACCACAAGCTGAGATTTGACTCATCTCTTTTTCTCCATCTCCACATGGATTTTTATCAAAATGAAACATAGTTGGTTCTCAATTTTCTTTTTCCTTTTTCTTTAATTGTTGAATAGTGGATCCGCAGATTTTTTCGTGCAATTGTAAACTTAGTCATTTGGTGAGTCTATTAATTTCGGACTTAATTTTACACTGAATAATGTTTTGTTTCCGTACTTCCATGTCAATAAGAACTTCTGTTCGAGTTAGTGAATGTTTATAATCTTGGTGTTCTCTATTATGATCCACCAAAAGTCTCTCTTTTTTTTTTTTTTTTTCCTTGTATGTTTGTAAGGTAGACAGCTGATAATTGAGGAAAGAAATCAAGGACCCCATCCCACCAATTATTCGAGTTAGTGCATTTTAAAAGCAGTATTTGTTCGAGGGTCTTACTAATTAATGTAGCAAGACCCAATTTGAAATTTTGAATTACTAAATTGGATCAAGATCATCTCCATATTGATATGGTAGAAGTCATATTCTTGTTGTAGATACAACAAACGACTAGTCTGCATTTAAAATTGGATGGATCAAAGTCTCTTTAATCAACTATGCTTTTTAAGTTTTTGTATAAAAAAACTATGATTTTTAAGTTTTGAAATTAGTTAGAACAATGTCATTTTTTTGGTTTTTTCGTGGGTGCCGTGTACGAATATCTCTTTGAAAAATCCATAAACTCATCATTGTTTTTTGTTTAAATGCTTTTAAACCAAAGCCTAAGGCCACATCAATTATTGTCAAGACTCAAGAATAATCAAATAAGGGTATGAAGGTAAAATTGTTCCAATCAGTTGGCCTCTGATTGGGATTTGGAATTAACTGAATAAATCATTAGTCATTTAAAAATTAAGAAGAAAATTGGTTAAATTTAGGGGTGTGCAACCAACTTGCTAGCCCACCAAAACCGACCTGACCCAATTCAACCCGTCGGGTTGGTTCGGTTTTTAGGGTTTCGTGGATTAGGTTGGGTTACAAATTTTTTTTTGATAGTGGGTCAGGTTGGGTTTGGGTCATAAAATTCCAAACCCGCCAAACCCAACCTGACCCACCCATATATTTAATATATATATATATATATATTTAAAATATATTATATAATTAATAATTTTTTTAAAATAACTAGCTCTTCCTTTCCTATATAAAAACCAATTAGTTCACACAAACCCTAGTAAATTACAATTGTCAACCCAACCCATGTGAGTTGGGTTGGACTTATGTGATGGGTTGGGTTGAGTTGAATTTTTGTTAACCTACTATGGTGGGTTGGGTCAAAAAATCCCCTTAACTCAACCCAACTCGACCCATGCACACCCCTAGTTAAATTATTGATTTTAATGATGGCTCCATAATGATTGCTTTTTATCATTAAAGTAAGACATCAATTAATTTTTAGTGTAGGCAGAGTTTGACTTTGAATCTCAAATCTCTTATTTGATGATAAAAACTTTTACAAGTTGAACTATCCTAAAGTCTAAAACCCGCACATAAGATAATCACTTATTTGACAACATAATTTTTATTTGAGATGGTGCAAAGCTGTGGGCTCACTGTCGAGGGACCTTGTAATTGCCAATACCAATGTGCTCTCTTTTTAAGACTTAATTTTAGCTAATGTCATCATTTTCCTTGACCCTTAGTATTCTTAGTCAATCCAAAGTGGCTTACTTAATTAAGCTCGGGAAAAAAGACAATTAAGAACCTATACTAACATAGGTTGTTACAAAAACATAAATAAAGGAAGCATTAGGGTTTATGAGATCTTGCACTATGACACATATTTGGGGCTGCTATCTCTTATTGGAAGAAACAAAAAAGCAAGTCTTGATTACATTAAAGAAAGAGTTTGGAGGAAATTGCAGGGTTGGGGAGAGAAGTTGCTGTCACAGGCGAGTAGAGAAGTCTTGATCAAGGCGGTGGTTCAAGCCATTCCAACTTATACAATGAGTTGTTTTATGCTTCCATTGGGTCTTTGCCACGAAATTGAGGGGCTTATCTGTAAGTTTTGGTGGGGGTAAAGGGGAGATTGTTGGAAAATACATTGGGTAAAGTGGGGTGATATGTGTGACCCAAAATCGGAAGGTGGAATGGGCTTTAAGGAGTTATCATTTTTCAATGAAGCTCTTCTTGCAGAACAAACATGGCGATTGCTGCACAACAAAATCTCTTTGTTCTATAGAGTTTTTAAACCAAGGTTTTTTTTTTCAGAATTGTTCCATCATGGAAGCTAAAGAAGGTCATGGAGGCTCTTATGCTTGGAAGAGCAATTAGAAAGGGCGGTGTGTCATTAGAAGAGGAGTAAAATGGAGAGTTGGGAATGGAGAATCTATTAAGATTTGGTGCAATAACTGGTTGCCTACAGTAAACAATTTAGGAGTGACGACCCTTTGAGGGTAGAATTCCAAGACGCTACTATAAGTACTCTAATTGATCCTTTTTCACGTATTTGAGATTTTAATTTATTATCCATTACCCTTATCCCCACAGATACAGAGCTGGTTTAGAAAATCCCCTTAAGTCATGGACTTTCTGAGGATGCACTCTATTGGCCCTATGTGTAATTGGGACAATACTCCGTCAAGTCGGGCTTATTTTTTCTCAAGTTCAAGTCATGTTGCCTATCATTACCAACCCACAATCCATCCTATTAGCCCAAGCTACCATGGAAACAGATTTGGAAATTTTCCTTGCCAAGCAAAATAAAAAATTTTCTATTGTGAGCAAGCCGTAATGCATTGCTAACAAAATCAAATCTGGTGTGGCGTTGCGTCATTGATGACCCATCATGCTTTTCTTGCTCCAATCAATGTGAGGATGTATTGCATGCACTATGGTACTGCCCGAGGCTATCACAAATCTAGGATGAAGAACCTCAATGGAGCTTTAGACAAGTTTCAAGACACTTGGAATTTGCTCAATTACTGTCCACGGTGTTGGAATTGAACTACAACTTAGAGTTATTCGCGATGATCCTTGGACCATCTAGTTTAGGTAGGCATGGAAATTTTTACTTAACTCGACCCGACCCTAATGGGGCGGGTTTTACTTGACTTGTGAAACATTAGGGGTGGGTTTAGGTTGGGTGCTGGTCTTAGGCATACTCACCCCGAACTTGACCCGAATACAACAAAATTACAAAAATACCCTAACTATACATATATCACTAACTTCCAAACCCTAATCAATCTCATTCTCAACTCTCAATTCTCACTTCTCACTCAGCTGCCGCCCCCCTCAAGGCTTATGCTCTCCCTCCCACTTTCACTGCCCCACGCCCACGCCTATGCCCACCCTCACTCTCACCGACCCATCAACCCACGCCCACACTCACTTTCTCAGCTGGTTGTCGTCATCATTACCTCCATTTGTCTTTGCCGTGAGAAGTCACTCCGTTACGCCTACGTCAACTTTGTCCATCACCACCACGATTTGTATCAAATTCTTGCTTTGTTTTAGGGTTTTCTTGGTGAATAATGAAATGGGTTTGTCATGGTTTTCTTGTTTCTCAAATAGGTTTTTGAGAATTTTTGGTATCTTGGGTTTTCTTACTTTGTTTTTATCTGTCTCTTTGTGTGTGTGTTTTGTATAAGTTTATGTATTTTGTGTGTTTTTATCTCTCTGTTTCTTTGGTTGTTGTCATCGCTTGATTCTGGGTTTTGGTTTCTTTTATTGATTTTGATTTGGATTTCTATGCTTGTGTTTGTATTAGGATTTGTGTTTGTGTTTGTTATTTTGAAAGGGAAAATCATAAATCTGAAAATTTTGTGTTTGTGATTTGTGTATTTACGTTAGGATTTGTGTTTGTGTGTATTTTGGGCCAAGCATGATGGGACAGGACGGGCTTGCACGGCTCGACGGGGCGGGTTTGGGGGTTAAAAAAACTCGTTTATTAAACGGGCAGGTTTGGGTAATGGGAGTAGGCCTGCGGGGCTAGTTCGGGCATAAAGAAACCCGCCTTGAACCCGACTTGTTACCATTCCTAAGTTCAAGTGCAACAAGTTCAGCTTCTCACCGCTGGGCTTCCCATATGATTAGGTAATGCAGCGCGCCATTGTAGGACTTCAAGAGTATTGAGCAGCCCAACCACTAGTCCAGCCACAAGCAAACAAGCCGAGAGTCAGGTGGAAAGCTCCTAATGGCGGATTTTACAAAATAAATTTCGATGGGGCAATGTTTACTGAGATAGATAGAGTTGGGATTAGAGCAATCATTCGAGACTACAAATGTTTGGCTATGGCTTCTTTGTCTCAAATTATTCCTCTTCCCTTAAATGTGGTGGAACTTGAAACTCTGGTAGTAACAAAAGCCTTAGAGTTTGCTTTAGAATTGGTGCTGGATTATGCTATTCTTGAGAGAGATTCAAAAAAACTGATGAACTCATTGATGGATGATTTGCTTTCCTTAGCTTCTTTTGGACTTCTGATCCAAGATGTAAAAGTTATTGTTGAATCTTTTCAATGTATTAGTTTTTCTCATGTTTGTAGGGAGAGTAATACCGTAGCTTATAACCTAGCTAGATATGCATGTCATGTCATTGGTTATTCAGTGTGGATGGAAGATGTCTCATCATACATCTTTGCTATTTATCAAGTAGATTTGCTTATTTCTTAATAAATTTGAAGTCTCATTTCTAAAAAAAAAAAAAAAAAACATAGGTTGTTGCAAATCCATATTTATACAATGTGGACCGGATGCTTTTTCACCCTATTGGAAAGCATGTGCTCAATTGAAAATTCCAATACCCTAACGTATTGTTTGTGTTATCATGATGTGATTATATAATTTTATTCTTCCAAATTTTTTTTTTAATGAATTATTTTCATTCTTCCCTATGTGAAAAGGATAAGGTTGAGATAATTAGTTGGACAAATGCAGTCAGGTACGATCAATGCCTTTGCTGACATAGAAATTAATCACATTATCTAAACATCATTTTGAATATGGACAGAAATTGCATAAATTAAGAATTATGCTATAAACTAACCCTAGCTAAGCTGAAAGGACACTAATCAGTTTTTCTAAAATTTAAACTATATTCTCCCTTTGGATTGTTGTCAGTGAAAAATAATAATAATAAAACTCATGAGAAGAGCTATGAGTAGAATCTTACAATAACCATTTTAGCCTTAAATAATTGGAAGATTTTGGTTTATTTGTTCTCCTCCTCTATGTTTATCGAGAACATAAAACGTTTTATTTTGTCTCACATGTTATCTGAAATTGTCCCGAAAATCTATAATAACCACGTTAGTTGATTGGTCCTTTTCTAAGTTGGTCACTACTCATTCCATTGTCCAACTCCAACCAAGTTTGTTACTTTTCAATTTCATGGCTAAAACTAGAAACTTGAAACAAAGGATGAATACAAAACATATTGATTAATAAGTCATTTCTTTTCCTTTCTTTTAATTTTTGCCTCAAATAATACACATTAAATTACCGGACAAGAACCATGTAACATGCGCTACCATTTAAAAAAAGAAGAAGAAAAAAGAAAAAGAAAAAAAGGTAACATGCGTTGCCCATGCTAATAATTAAAGCGAAACAAACATTTTCTTTTATGTTTTTTATAATTACTAGTATGATTTGTTGTATTTGGTGTATAATAAGAGTAAGGCCAATGATAAATTTATATAAAAATGAAATTGCTTTCTATGACAATTTGCAACTTTAATAATAAATCTAAGGACATACCAAATTTCATAACATATTAAAGTAATTGATGTAAATGATTAACACTTTTTTTTATTATTTAAAAAAAATTAAAAATGTTTAAATGAGGAAAGACTATCCTATATCAGAGTTAGAGAAAACTACAGGTCTCAGAAATGAGTTACATTGGACTTATAGATTACCTACCAAAAAAAACTACTAACAGCAAAACTTACCGTTTACTACTTAAATATGACGTGAAATTGGATATCTTATTATTGCTAACATTTAGCCGCTAAATAAATATAATGTTGGAAGAACAATTTCTTAGGCAAATACCTAGTTTAAACCGTTATACAGGCCGTTAATATTTTTTTCCCTGTACTTACAGTCTGACACAACGGCTCTGAGCCCTAATTTGTCCAAGCCAAAAACAACACGACAAAACAGGTAAACTAAATAATGTTTTCCTCAAAACAAAAAACAGAAAAAAGAAAAAAAGAAAAGAAAACCATAATATAATGTAATCAACAAAAAAAAAAAAGAGTTTCAAACGAGCTCATTAACAAGCGCACTTGATGTTCATCAACATATGCGGTCCAGCTCAGCAGCAGATTCCATCATCTACATTGACTCAAGCCCCTAAAAAAAAGAGAGGTCTTCACATCAGGCGGCCCACGACCCACGATCCCAAAAATTCCCACCATCTTCCCAAAATACCCCTATTCCATTCAAACGACGAGTGGCTGTCTATATCTAAAACTCATTTGTCTTTACCCAGGTCATTATCGGTCTTTCTCAAAAAAAAAAGGTCATTATCGGTAAGTACGAAAAAGTCCGTTCTCAGTTGAGAGAGTGGGTGAGTGAGTGTGTGTGAGAGGCGGAGTTTTTTTAAAAAAGCGCTTTGACGCATTTTGGGCTTATCGCTCTCTCTCTTTTCTTAACCTGTTCACTACGAAGAGCATTTCGTTAATGGTGGATCTTACTCACTGAGTCGAATCGTTCACTGAGCCGAAGCGAGTACGAGATCGACAACAATGTTGGACGGACTTCTCGGCCGAGGCTTTGCCTCCAAATGGTTTTTTTTTTTCTTCCTTTTAACAAAATTTTCACTCACTTTTTTTCTTTTCTTCTCTCTATTATATATAAATGTATAAGGATTTTGGATTTGGATTTGGATTTCAATTTTATGTTCTTAACTTTTTAAATTTTGATGTGGTTGTAGTAAGTCGTTGATTAAACTGACGAAGACTCGGATCGATGTGATACGGAGGAAGAGAAAGGCGACTGAGAAGTTTTTGAAGAAAGATGTGGCTGATTTGCTTGCGAATGGCCTCGATATCAATGCTTATGGAAGAGTAATTGCTCGCTTGTTCTTTTTAGCTTTACATTTATGCTCATCTGATTTGATCTCAGAGTCGATTGAGTTTTTCTTTTTTGTTTGGTTGCTGAGAAAATTTTTGGAGAAAGAAGAATTCAAAATTTTGAATTTTGAGTTCATTATCAGAGATAGAGAAAAATAAAAATCCTAAATTTCAAATTTTATAGATAACAAAATCATTTCTTAAAAAAAAAAAAATTTGAAAGAAGAATCTTTACACTTGGTTGGAATCTACGTATGTTTTTCTGTGCTTCAAAGGTTGTAGTATTTCTTTACAAATTTAATTTGTTTTGTGTTGAGTGGCTTGTACTCAAAGAAGGGTTATTGTTTATTGCATGGTGGTGTGAAACAGGCTGATGGACTTCTAGCGGAATTGATGCTTTCATCATGTTATGATTTCGTTGAGCACTCGTGTGATTTCGTATTGAAGCATCTTTCCATAATGGAAAAACAGAGGTTTGAATTTGAATTGCTTTATTGTTATGGCTTTAGATGAATTATTTGCGGCCCTTTAATTTTCATCCAAAGTTTCGAGATAAAACCAATGTTATAAGCTAGCTATACGATAAGTCTATATTTGCACGGTTGAATGTGATACAACAACCACACATTTAGCGCAGCCTGCTCTAAATTTATAGCCCTATTATCTTTAGTGCACCATATTGGCTGGAAAATCCACCTCATATGCCAATATATGCCATTTTTGTACCATTAAACTTAATTATTATGTGGTCATCTATGGAGCTCATTTTTCTACCTAAGAAGCACGGACATGCCAAGGACACTCCTACATGTGTGTCAGTGTGTTGTGAGGAAACAATATTTGTTTATTTTTATTTTTTTAAATCCTTTAGTTTTAGATATGTTTCTAAAGATTTTGATAGGTGTTGTTATTTTCAAAACCTAAAAATAAACATAAATATGCCTATACATAACTAAATGCACCTAAAAATATGTATTCATTAATCAATTGGTATAGTGTCATAATTTTTCAAGAATTGTTGTGTTGCCTTGTTTTGTCATGTTGTGTCCGTGTCCAAGCTTCTTACAATCATGCAATGTGGGCTTATCATGTAACTATTGGCCATCATGGATGACCTCTTATACCATTCAAATTGGATATGTATGTACCATTAGATTGAGGCTTATTGATTTGGATAAAGCCTAATGTGTATTATTTTATGAGCTGGTGTGTCTCTTCTTATGATGAGTTTGGCATTGATACATTTTTGTTGGGTCCTGTTCCACCAAAAGTTCATTTTATGGTGCAAGTTCTGCTTTCCTACCTGAGGGCTTGGTCTTGAAGAGCCAATGAAATGGAGTTAGAGTGACACAGGACAAACCAGGACTTTGCATCAATAAAATTAAAGAACAGAAAAATAAAGGATAGAATGTAGGAATACTAAACCCTAATTCTAATTGATGTCGGGAACCCTACTTATTGAATTACATAACTAATCCTGACTTTAAATAAAATACTAATAAACCTAAATTAATACTAGGACCCAAAAATAAAATACAATTGACCAATAAAAATAAAAATTAACTCTAAAAAGAAATAAAACTAAAAATTTAAAAATATACATTTTTCTCTTCCTGCATCATAGAGTTTTCTTCATTTGACCTTAGGCAATTATTCTTGATACTTGTTCTGAACTGCACTGTTTTGACTATACTTTTCTATCAAATTTTCTTTGCTTGACATTTCTCTTGCTTCATCTTCTTTGCAGTGAATGCCCTGAGGAATGTAGGGAAGCTGTGTCATCCCTGATGTTTTCTGCTGCAAGATTTTCAGATTTGCCAGAATTACGTGATCTCAGGCAAATGTTTCAAGAGAGATATGGGAATTCCCTGGAATTATTTGTGAATCAAGAGGTAATGCTTTGTGAACTCACTTTTAATAGTACAAGTTCATAACTGTTATATTACTAATCAGTTAAATTTCATTTATAGTTTGTAACACATTTAACTTCAAAGCCAACTACATTGGAGAAGAAAGTTAAGTTAATGCAAGATATAGCACGGGAGTTTTCAATAAAGTGGGATGCTGGGGCTTTTGAAAAGAGGATGTCTAAACCCCCCACATATGTACAGGTATGCTCTTTTTTGTTCTATTGTTCTTTGTTCAATGGTTTTACTGACAAATAGAAATAGCGAGCAGATCTTGGGATTGTTAAGATTTTTGGGACATCTTTCATACACTCAACAAATGTTGTTTTGCCTACTTGTTTTTTTTCCCTAAAAATAATTCCTAAAATAAGTTTTTAAATTTTTTCTGTGATTCATGTTCTTGTTCTCCATAAAATATCTTCCACTATCTTGAATTTACCTGCAATTTCTGTGACTGACTGCAGAACCAACCTAAAACTTATGGGTCTTTCAATGTCGTTGATGAAAAAACCAAATCATCCAGTGGTATGAAGACAGTCTCAAGAGGAGAGAAGGATGATTTTTTATATAAAGAAAGACTTGACCTTAATTATGATGGGCATAAATTATGCAATGGCAAAGAGGGTAGTTTATCAAAAAGAGAAGAACTAGACCTTCCATCTAGACGTGAACTCTCTGGCAAGGGATACAAGGCACTCAATGGCAGAGAAGAAACTATCCTGAAAAAGGATGGTCATGACACGCCATTCGAAGGAAGGCAGGAGATTGCTGATGACAAGCATGAAGAACGTAATTGGATGGGAGATGCCACCCCAAAGCCAGTTAGATCTAGCAGTTCATCTCGGGGGAAAAGAGTAGAATGCATTGATGGTGGATCCTGTTTGCTTAATGGTAGGGAGAATACTGCCCTTGAAAGAGACTACCCAGGATCATTACTTAAAGGAAAGCCAGAAATTACTTCTAGCTGTGCTGGACTGCAGTCGAAGAGCAATGTTAAAGAACCATTTGCAGGTAATAATCATGCTGGTCAACTTGATGATACAAGCTCAGTGAGGAAAGTTGAACGGAATGAAATAAATAAGGTGAAGCCCTATCACAATAGCGGCATCCCTCCTCCTTATGTTAAGTCCAATGTTAAAACAAAGGCTAGCAGATCTGGGTTCGATTCAGGATCCTCATTGTCTAGTTTGGACAATGATGCCCTTGTAGACCATTCAATGCACAAGAGAGGCAATGCTGGTAATACTTCAGGAAGGATCCAATCAGGTTCTGATTATTCTGACTATGAGAGGCAGGTTGTCAGATCTGCAAGTGTGAGTGATCATGGTCAAGAGAAAGATCTTTATCAGGATAATACAACTGGTAACCCCTTACCAAAATCAAAATCATCCAGGAGGAGACACTTAAAATCACATTCCCATCACGATGATGCTGGCTACTTTGAAGATGCAGGAGTTGTTACAAGAAAATCAAGAAGCAGGAGAAGGGATGACTCGAGACGTGGCTTGCAAATTTTGTTTGATGATGAGCACTATCAGAATGAGGCAGAAGAAAGGATATTGGATAAATTGCTGATGCAGTATAGCAAGAAACCATCGTCCTATGAACCAGGGAGGATGAGAAGAAAGTCTAAACCTCATCATGCACATCACATGGGCAATAATGCAGATGGATTCCCACAGAATAGCAAAGATGGGGCTGAGGAGAAGTCAGAGGTTGTTCCTTCTCCAGCCCGGTCAGTTTCTCTTCCTCATAAACATACAGGTCCATCAGAGGCAACCAAAGTTTTTTCCCGTGCTGCTTCTTTTCAGCCAGATAGGTCAAATCCAGCTCGGCATGTGCATCCTAAGTTGCCAAACTATGAAGATTTGGCTGCCAAGTTTGCGGCCATGAGAGGAAGTTAAAAGGCTTGAGCAATCAGTTACGAGTATAATTGCAACCATTCTAAACTTCTTGCATTTGTTTGCCTGAGTGGATCACTGTTTTGGAAGAAAATTAGCATGGTTTACTCTCATTACAAATAGCTTGACTTACACTTGCATTGTCTGCGTTTGGTATGGCTCTACATGTGTCTAGGGCTGGCATTACTATTTTCTTCAATCCATGGAGAATGACATCTAAAGGTTATATTCTAAATTTCAATACAGTTCCCAGACCCATTGGTTGTGAGAGTTGTAACAATGCATGTAGCTTTAATTGATAAAGGGTTCCATATATAGAATTTAAAGAGTGAGATTGCATATTGTATTGTTCTTTGAACAATAAAACAAGGGGTATTAGAGTTCCACTGTCAAAGATGAACACTTTTCGTGGTAATTGACTACAGTTTTAGTTTTTGCTTTTAGTTTTTATTGAATAACTCTTCAATAGAATATCTATTCATGGTCATTTCAATTTTCTGTGGAGTGTGGAGAGCTAGGGAAAGAGGTTTTGAGTATGAGGAAGTGAGAATTTATGCCTCGATATTTTAGGTTGAGTTGTGGTTGTCATTTTTTGTGCAGAGAATGCGATGACGGTAAAGTGCAGTACTATAATAAAGTAAATAAATACAAAATGACATATATGACCTCGAATGAGAGTAAAAGTAAAACCCAGAGCTCAGAACAAAAGTCATTTTAACATTCCCCAGGTCCAATGCCCTCTGAAGATTCGCTACCCATTTTCTTTCCTTGTCAAAGGTAAACGATCGGTTCCCGCCAAAAAGCTTCTGACCCCTCCCATATATAAAACAGTGCACCTTTTACTGCCCCATACTCTACCACAGAGAGAGAGAGAGAGAGATGAGGGGGACATCCAAGGTGATTATGGGGGCAACCTTGGTAATGGTAGTGAGCCTTGCCATAGTGGTAGGCCTAATCTTGGTGCTACTAGCTGAGCTCTACTGTTCTCTCTTACTCCGCCGGCGTCAGCTCAGAGACACCAACTCTGAAACCGCCACCACCACTACTGCCATTGCCACTGTCCCCACAACCACCAGCACTCCCTCTTCAGAGCCCTCACAGCCCCAAAACCAGTCATCTCCTCCACCTCTCCGTAGCTTCTATGCCCAAGGGGTTCTCCATGCCCCAAGAAGCCTCCTCTTCCCTGCATTCTCTACCACAGAAGACAATGCAGAATCAAAGAAGCAGCATTCCAAGCTTCATCATATCATTGATGTACTCCAAACCCAAGAGACCAACACAAGCCCTCGTCAAATTGGACTATTATCTGCTTCTTCTTCCCCACCAACTCCTTTCATTCATATAACCACACCAAAGCCAATTCAAGAAGTCCATATTCAAGGTGGTGGTGGTGGTGGTGACACTACTTGTAATGACAAAGCTTGTAATGACAAAGCTGGTGGTTCTGGGGAGCATTTTATGTACATTTCTAACCCCATATATGACAATGATGCTAGGCCAAGCAGCGTGGATACACCATTTGAAACACCAGACACATCGCCTTCACGGTTAGAAATGAGTGGTTCTTCAGGTGATGATGAGGTTGCTCAGACATCTCCATGTAGTCCCTCAAGCCCTACCACACCTCCTTTGACTCCAATGAAGAAGCTCCCAGCTGAAGCTTGCTCTGTCTCCTTTAAAAATGCCAGATCTTTAGGTACTTCAGGTAGTGAGTCTAATAGTAACAATGGCCATTCTTCATCATCATCAGGTTCTCCTTGTACCTCTCCTTCATGGTGATGCATTGTCAAAGGCATAACCAGGCTGGGGAGCTTTGTTTTTTCTTTTTTTTAGCTTTTTTGTTAACCTTGAAATTTGGGTTTGATGTGAATATAGTAATGGAAATGGAAGTTGGTAGCAGAGAAAAAGACACAGTAGAGGGTAAGAAAGAAACTTTTTCTCTGCATGCGTGGCCACGGCTTGTTCACCCAAGGCAAGCCACGCCAAGGCCATCTAATTTTCTTCATCTTTCTTTTTCCACCAGTACGTACGTTGCAGAAATGCTTTTTTGTTTTCATTTGCTTGTGTGGGTGTTTTTGGAAAGTTGTTTCTGTTCATATCTACTGGTGTAGTTGAAAAGAAACCATTGTTTTTCTTCTGGGAGTATGAGAAACTGAGAATGCATGTGAACTGTGATGAGATGGACTAATGGGCAAAGAAAGAGGGATGAAAAAGATTAAAAAAATTACTGAGTGACCTTGGGTGTTGATTTCAATGCATTGAACCTAAAAAACAAACGAAATCTGTCACCCGCGAGGTCTTTTGTCCACTTTTGATAAGGACGAGTCGTGTTGGTTTTGCTGAGCCCTATGACCATAAGCTTTGAGACAAGGCAAGAAGCTTCAGTTTCTGCACTGACTGAATTTATGAAAGTATTAAAAAAAGTTACTTAGTTTGAGCATTCGCAACAGTGGATTTATAATTTTAGCTATTTAGCATCAATAAAAGTTATTTTATCTATTTTATCTACATATGTTACAGTAGTGAATTTATTTTAGCTTTCAAAATAATAAAATAATATAAACATCATAATAAAATAATATAACCACTGTAATAAAATAATATATCCAACTACCCAAAAAAACATACACAGCACCAACCATCTCTACCATCAACCACACCCACACCCACAATCACAACCACCCCCACCACCACCACCACGACGGGCCACAACCACCACTCTACTTTGGCAACCACCACAAAAAAAAAAAAAAAAAAAAAAAAAAAAACACAACCACAATCATAACCCCATTGCCACCAGTCACCACAACCACAACCAAAATCTACAAACCCACTGTCAAAATCATCTACCACCACTACTATAGCCAAAATCAACCACCACCACCACAGCTACCAAACCCATATGAAAATACATTAAAAAAAAAAAAAAACAAACAAACAAACAAACTCAATCACAACAAAGAGAATAGAGAGATAGCGTCTGGGTGGAGGCGTGGATCGGCGGCTTGGGGCTTGGGTCGGTGACATTGAGGCCGGTAGAGGGGCACAGACTGGGCGATGGGGCTTGGGGAGATCAACAATGGGGCTTGGCGTGGGTCGGCAGAACAGATCGGCGATGAGGGAGCTGGCCGGCGAGCTAGAGAGAAAAAAAAATTTTTGAGGAAGAAAGAAGAAAGAAGAGAAGCCGGAGAGAGAGAGAGAGAATGAAATGTTTATTTAATGAGAGAAGAGAGAGAAGTGCTCTTAAAGGAGCATTATGAGTGCCCTTAAAGGAGCATTATGAGTGCCCTGTGATCATGGAGAGCACCACATAAGTTGAAACACAATCTTAGCCCCTTCCAAAATAAGTCATTGTTTGCTTTTATAGTTTCTTGCCTTCATGGAATTTCCCTTAGAAGGAGCACCCTATATATATAAGGTACTAACAGAAACAGGGGGCTTTCAGTTGCATTAATCAATCTGTTGACAGAGCTATTTTGGCAGCTCCTATTGCGATTGATTTCCAATTCAATTAGTCTTTGTTTGGTAGTGAAAGTTAGTTGTGTTAGCTAGACCCGGCAAAATGAGACTTGGCTCGTTAATTGTTTTTTCTTTGGACTTATGAGACGGATCAGCCCGACCCCAACCCGCTAAAATGGCAGGTTGGATCCATTGTTTACTAAGAAAAATAATAACCTTTTTCTTATCGTTTTGGCTTTGTTTGTCTCATACTTTTTCACTCTCAAATCTCTCTTTCAGATTTCTACTTTCTCATTTTTCTTCTTTTAACTATTCTCAATCTTTCTCTTTTTCGAGTCCAATGAAAATTGATTTCCATCTGCTAGCATTGTGATTCATTTTTGCCTGTTTGGTCTTAAACTCGCTTAGTAGTTACCTTGACAGTAAATTTCTTTTTCCATTCAAAACACCCATAATTTGTGAGTTTGTTTAACTTTGTTAACAGAATGAAAGAAAATTTATGTAAAAGAAACTATAGAAAGAGATTTTAATTACTCATTTAACTTTTTTTTATTTTATAAATTCATTTTGATTTTCTTTAGTTCTCTTTAAATTCACTATTTATAAAAAATATTAAATATCACAATTTCTTATATATAATTTGTGTGATACATTTTTAGTTAATTATTTTCTATAAGATAGTATTGTCTTTTTCAAAATTCTTTTTGAATTACTTAAAATTACTTAGACTAAACAAACACTAACCTATGCAGTTCATGAGTGATCCTAACATGATTATGTCTTTCTAAGTAAAGTTTTCAATGCTAGGTGTTATACTGGTAACTATATTTCATATTTTGTTGACATACGGTTTGTCTGTCATTCTTTTATGAAATTTTTAGATGAGTGAACTTTGGATTGAGAACTTAAGAATTTATGTATTATTTCATTTTTATATTTAAAGAGTGTTTTTTTTGGGTGCTAAACTAGGAGTCTTTTAGCTAAATATTGTTGAATCTGGAGTTTATTTGTGTTATAGGCACTGTTCCAAGTTACTTAGGGGATTGAGGAAAGAGAGTGAATTTCGGCAACACCAAAGTATGAGAGAGAAAGAGAAAAAGTTGGAGAGAGAAAATTTTGAATTTCAGTAATCACATTACCAAAATTTTGCTGCCCAAAGGGAAACTAATTGTGGCAATGCCATCGTCGAAATAGGGGAATTTTTTTTTTTTTTTTTTTTGGCAATTGTGGCAATGCCATTGCCGAAAATGGGAGGAAAAAAAAAATAGTGATTGCCGAAATCTGGGGAGGAATTAAAAAAAAAGTGCTACGTCCACAATATTTTCACAACAAATCACAGGTGATTAGTTATTATTAGTTTAAATTTGAATTTAACACAAAGATTACTTTTTTAATCCAACAATAACAACCAATAACAACCTGCCACTTAGGATTTATTGTAAAAATGTTGTAAAAATTGTATGCATATATCATTTCTCAAAAAAAAAATAAAAATTGTGGAATGGATTTGTGGCAATGGCATTGCTGAAATAGGAGGAAAAAAAATTGTTGCAATTGATTTGTGGCAATGCCATTGCCGAAATAGGAAAAAAAAATTTGTGGCCATTGTGGCAATGCTATTGCCGAAAATGGGAGGGAAAAAAAAAAAATAGTGGTTGGAGCACTCAGTGACACAACCAAGGTTGAAGTTGAAAGCTTGTGTAAGTGAATGTACTTTCTCTTCACTGCAAATGGACTTCAATTTTTTTTTTTCCTAACCAGATTATAATCCCCAAGATGGTTGGAGCACACAGTTGTAGTTTCAAAGACATAAGATTTCCAATAGCTAAGGAACTAATGAGAAATGATTTGTCCACAACATTTTCACAACATTTTTACAATAAATCCTAAGTGGCAGGTTATTATTGGTTGTTATTATTGGATTAAAAAATTAATCTCAGTGTTAAATTCAAATTTGAACTAATAATAACTAATCACCTGTAATTTATTGTGAAAATGTTATAAAAATATTGTGGATGTAGCACTTTTTTTTTTTAATTTCTCCCTAGATTTCGGCAACCACTAATTTTTTTTCCTCCCATTTTCGGCAATGGCATTGCCACAATTGCCAAAAAAAAAATTTCCCCCTAGCAATGGCATTGCCACAACTAGTTTCCCTTTGGGCACTCGCCTAGCACTAGCACACTTCGAGCACTTCACACCTGGGCAGCAGAATTTCGATAATGTGATTACCGAAATTCAAAATTTTCTCTCTCTAACTTTTTCTCTTTCTCCCTCATACTTTTGTTGAATTTTGGCAACACCGTTGCCGAAATTCACTCTCTTTCCTCATTTCCCTAATTAACTTGGAACAGTACCTATAACGCAAATAAACTCCAGATTCAGCAATATTCAGCCAAAAGACTCCTATCTTTAGGTATTTAAGAGAATGGTATGAATTGATAAGAAATTTTCTAAAAATTTTAAAATAGTTTTATTGTAGAGTTCTTAAAATTCCAATTATTACAAAAAGTTTTATAGTTCACTGCATTGCTTGCTTTCCTTGACATGGAGAACAAGGGTTCAAATCTCCTCCCTAGTTGTCAAATTATATATATTAAAAATATTAAATCATCATTATATGAGTTGATTAGAGTATTCCATTTAATAGTATGTAGCCAAATATTGATTGCTACTTTAAAAATATATATTGATTAATACTATTTTGGTATATATTTTAAGAAAAATCTTAATCACTCATTAAAACATGGATGATTAGTTTTGGATTTAAAAATACTCTATTTGCATATACTATTTATTTATTTATTTATTTTTAAAAAGTGCCATACGGAGTTCATATATATTATTTAAAATCTATAATATTTATTCTTGTTGATCTTGAATCTCAAACCCTTCCTCTACTAAACCAACCTCGTAAGCGAGGAGTTATCATTTAGCCTAATGAGTGTGGCGGTAAATTCTACATGGACTTGGTTTAGGTCCAATGTATCCAGTGCGTTGGACCCAGTCAGATGGGAGACATTTTCAAAAGTTGATATGTGTTATCTTCTCAACAGGTCTAGTACTACTGGATAGGCCTGGGTCGAGTTTGTGCCCAACCTGGAACTGACTCGACCAAATCGGGTGGTCAATATTTCAACCCGTTGCCGACTGGAGTGGTTGATCAGATTGGGTGGGTCGAAGCTTCCACGGTTGTTGGGTGAATCGGTTGGAGTTGGTTATCTGGAAAACGACGAAACTCTGGCCAAGAAAAGATGAAAACGGCAGAACTCTGGCAAGAAAATTTTGAAAAAAAAGGTAGAAATTCTGCCAAATCTCACTAGATCCAGCAAGATCTTGGCTAGATCTAGTGAAATCTCGCCGAATCTAGTCTAAATCTTCCCCAAAAAATTCAAAAATCTCTCCGAATCTACACTTTATCGCTAGAAACATGAAATGGGTCAGTTGGATCGGGTTCCTCGGATTTGAGAGGAGAAGATTCGATATCTAACCGATTCAGCTCAGATTTTGGAGAATAAAATTCGTCGCCGACCACTGAAGTAGTCAATTTGGTCGACGACGGGTCGGGTTCGGTCGGCAGCAGCGGGTGGGTTGGTTCTAACGGGTCCTTGGACAGCCCTACTACTAGACATTGGACCTAAGCTTGACCCATTCTATATGGAGTTAGTTTAGGAAATCTAGAAAAATTGAATTAGAATTTATGATGGGCGTATCTAGTAATTGGATAAAGGATCACACTCTTTCGGTAGCCAAACTCTTGGGATGGATTAGCAATATTTAATTTTAATTAGACTCTATGTTGAAAGGCATTATTTAAGCTGATTGAAGCAAGATCTGATAGATCTCGTTAAATGACCGCATCAGACTTGTAACTAAGGGCCTGTTTCGTAAGAGATTTTTAATAACATTGTTTGTGTTTTTTAGAAATATGTGTAAAAGGCATTATTTAAGCTGATTGGAGCAAGATCTGATAGATCTCGTTAAATGACCGCATTAGACTCATAACTAAGGGCCTGTTTCGTAAGAGATTTCTAATAACGTTGTTTGTGTTTTTTAGAAATACGTGTGGGTGAAAAAATGTATGAAAATACGTATAATATTATTTAAATACTGAAAACTGTTATTTAAACAACAATAACAAACGGACCCTAAGACTTAACATGATGGACCATACGATGTCGCAAGTCTACCATTGGATCAAGAGGCCATTCTTTTATTATGAAAAAGAAAAGGGTATGTGAAGCCAATGGGCTCATCAAGTTCAAATTGTTGTTTGATTTGGGGATTTTTGTTTATTAGGATTTCATTTTTGTTCCCAGATCAGTTAACTTTGTAGCCACAATCTGACTTTTTTTTTGGGGAAAAGAGATGGTACTTTGCACATCTCTTTTTTTCCTTCTTGGATTCTCTTTTCGGAGGAAGGAGATAACTTGGGACCATCCCTCTTTGTCACCCCACACCCCCCACCCCAAAAAAAAAAAAAAAAAATCTTATTTAGCAAAAATAACAAATGTCACCTTTGTAATTTAGTGAGTGTCAATTTGGTCTTTGAATTTTTTATTTGAACAATTAACCCTCACATGAGGTTTGTGACAAATCAAACGTTTTGCTTCCTATCCAAAAAAAAAAAAAAAGTTTTGCTAGTATGTTTGGCTAAACATTAAGGAATTTAATCATATAATTTGTCACATTATCAATAATTTTGAAATGTAATTATTCCCAAGTACGCATTAGCTGGTTAAATTTGTTAGACTTAAATTAACATGAAATAATAACAGAATGCTTGATTTGTTACCAATCTAATGTGTAGAAGTAAATTGCTTAAATCAGAAGTCCACAAATTGAGACCCCCGCCCCCAAAAAAAAAAGACAAAAAATAGAGAAGGCAGTTGTGTCTTCATATCATTTTGACCAGAATGAAGTGCTATTATCTGCGGGATGAATACGTTGGCAGGAGCAACAAAGTAATCTAAACTTAGCATAGCACCTCATATGATTAGAGTGAAAATGACTTGGATGGCAATGAGATATCTGTCAATTAGAGAAAGGCACTGACCAAAAAGCTGAAATCATGGCAGGTAGGAGGGCTTGAATAGTGAATTCTTGGATTTTTAATGGTTAGAGTGCTTGAGTTTAATATCCCTCCCAACCTGATTTGTTTGCAATGCCTGTTTTAGGCCATATTGCATATAATTCAGCAATCAAGTTTTGTTCTTTAGCTATGACACTTCTTACTGCTGTATTTATTGACTTTCAAGTTCCATAATCACTCTTGCACGTACAGGAGCATGTAAAATGTCTGTAAGTGTCACAAGCTTTTCTAATGAGATCTCAAAATGTACATAGAACAAATATTCTTACAACATGTTTGTGCAGCTTCGATACCAGTTCACCTTTGATCAGCCACGATGAATTTCCATCAGATCCAGGGATGTCCTTACCAATGATCGAGGAAAACCTGATATCATATGGATGACAAAACAAGGGAAATGAAAACTTCTTCCAGTTAGTAAAAAACGTTTGGGTTTTCAAGCTATATTTAAGCACTAATTACATCACCAAAAGGTAATGTAGCTAGATCACCAAGGTTGACTGCATATTTTCAATTAATAGCCAAAAAATGGAGACTCCCCAGTGAGTGATGAAAATATGCTAAAGAAATAAAACATACTATAAGTTCATAACATTGCAAGTAGTACATACAGTTAAATAGCAAGTATGGGTATCATCCAGAGCAGCAAAACAGTCTTCTCCCACTTTCTTGCGATCTACTGTGTAATTTCATTCCAGTTTGACGTGAAGGGCTAGCTTTTGCCAATCTCTTTGCTGCAAAAAAAGGCTTCTCTATAAGCATGGAAACGAATTTCTGGGTAAAAGAGAATTGGACTCAACAGTTGGTTGATGTCATCATTAATGGTTAATTGGCAGGGCAATATCAAAGAAAAACTGTTGCCAAATGATGAAGCAACTAGTGGACCTAGACTATTCATTTAAGAACTTTGTTCAGAAGTTATAACTTAAATGACATTTGCCCCTTTCTTTGTTTTAGGAGTTTTATTTCTTATTTGATTTTCCTCCTTTCTGATCAATTATGGGCATGTCAAAACTTTGAAGGCTTGATCAACCCTCATATTCTAGGTGCAGCTTTGCGGTGAAATGAAGAGACAAATCATTGCATTTGATCCAAAAAAAAATCAACAGAAAAAGGTAGCTAGAGTTACCTATTTCATAGAAGAGCTCGTTCACATTCTGTGCAGTTTTTGCAGATGTTTCAAGAAAAACCAAACCATTTTCTTTTGCATATTGCTCACCATCCTGTAATCATTTTTGAAGTATTGAAAATTTGTCTTTAGCAATTACATAGAACAATGGACTCACTTGCAACAAGGATCAAATAAGCAACAAATAAGTTGCATAATTGACATAATCTCTCCTAATCAAAATCACAAATATGGAATGCACCCATACAAAAGCTATAATGCTTTTTTGTGTTTGCTTTTGTTCATTTTTTTATCCCATTTTTTCCTATTTCTTTGGCACTTTTTTTTTGGGGGGGGGGGGGGGTAGGTTTCCTAACAATCACCTCTCCTAGACCCCAGAAGATTGGAAGTTTGTACACTGGGTGCAATTTTTTTTTTTTTTAAAAACAGTTTGATGCTTGCACAGTTCAATACAAGTCTTTGATAAATTTTTTTTTCAAACACAATAAAACATAAAAATAAATTTTTTAAAGTGAAGTGCATTTCAGCAAAATAGGAAGAGGCCAAAGTAGGATCCTATGCAAACCAGGGCACAACTTGGCATTCTCAGGGTCTAGGGCAAAGCTTAGGTTGTGAGTCCTCTCCTCAAATGTCTAGAGGCACATAACATGAAAATAACAAATAAGAATATTGAACTATAACTACCTCGACTCCCACTTTTCTCTTCTCTTCCAAGTCAGCCTTGTTAGCCGCCAAGAACATTATCAAATTTGGATTTCCTGATATAGTAAAAAAAGATATCAAATTAGATTTTGAACTAATACCGTTCACTTCCACAGTACATTAATGCTCAACAGTTTTCAAAACATTATGTTGAAGGGGGTAACTCTGGCCAATATATGAAATTGAGCTTGATTTCCACATGATTGTGGATATGGTTTCAATAAAATATTTTTACTTAATCAGTCTAAAGGGTGGTCAAACTTATCAGAACTTTGAGATGGCCAGTGGGTTTTGAACCCATGAATTATTCCATTCTAATTGGACAAGGAGGTGCCATTTGAATTACAAATTATTGACAATAGTAGCAACGTAATATGATTATAAAAATTTATCCTCAAGGAGATACCCCTAAAGTGATCTTGCATACTTTGGAGATGGCAAAAAAATACATATGATGTGAACTAATTGTAAGAGTAATGGACTACTAATGCTCTGCAAGAGAAGAAAGAATGGAAGGTATAAACAACTATAACATCAGACCTGGAGGAAGGCATATCCCAAGCAATGTATTGGAAAAATTGCTCTAGTGATTCCATGCATGTGGGCCTACATGGAACCCATGTAGGTGCCACAAAGGCCTCACATAGTGGATAGTCTAGATCTATGCATCTCAAGACATGTAAGAACTTGTATTGCATTTGCAGGTGATATGATCCTGACTCGAAAGTACCACAGTTTGTGAATTTCATTGAAGGAAGTGGACAGAGAGAGAAGAAGCAATAGAAAACCAAGATATAGAGAAAAATAAAGTTTAGTCTTAGCTTATATGAGATTGACCAGGGAAAGATTGCCACTTTGGGGGGAGAGGGGGCAGTTGCCTATGCCCCCATTCTTGAAATTTTGAATCCCCCATGTTCCCCATAAAAGGAAAAGATAAATTTCTAGATCCATCCCATCCCCTTGACTGATTTTTAAGTCAAGAAAAAATAAATCACCAATTTCTGTCAATTACCTTGTCTTTGCAATTCTTGAACCCACTTTTTGGCCCGTTCAAATGATTCCTGAAAGCAAAGTGCCATACATTTAATTAGTCAGACGGATTCCCACTTTATATGTATATATCACTCTTACTATAGACAATAAATTCTCACTGTCACCTGTAATTCTAACAAATTCTTCACGAAGCATTCACAAATCATTGATAGGTATAAAATTTATGATCAACTTGGATTAGCATTAAGAACAGGATACTCAAAGATAAGTCATACTCATCATCCAATACCTAAATAGATTGAGTTATCTACCAATTTTGAGACATATTTAGACACGTTATAATCAGATATGAGCGTATTATCCAGTGTTATTATGGTCAGAATGATTACAATATATGCCTACGGATTTGCCATCACTGGGAAAAAAAGAAACAGTGTAGGAAATGTCAAAAAAAGGCAACATAGGGCTAATTACCACTACAATATCAATGAAACATACAAAACCAAAAGAGAAAGAATGAAGCTTATTGGCATCTTAAGGGTAATATAGATGTTTCAAAACCTGCTTATATTTAGATTAAACAGCTAACATAATATGAATTCGAGATAAAAATGAAAATGTGAAAAGCTAGCAATAAAGCTAATCCTAGATAAAGGTGAATATGTGAGAATCTAACAATTGAAATATTGGAATGTTGAAAAATAGCTACCATGCTTGTAATGTCATAAACCACAACTGCTGCAGCTGCACCACGATAGTACATAGGAGCCAAACTATGGTATCGCTCCTGTCCTGCTGTGTCCCATATATCAAATTTTATAGTGGCTTCATTTAGTGACAAGACCTGAGTGAAGAAGGCTGCTCCAATGGTTGATTCCTGCATATTACACTTACGTTAGAGGCTACACAACATCATGATTTTGAGGAAAGAAAAATAGTCAAGAAAATGAAAGTGAACCTGGTAATCGAAAAACTGGCCTTTGACAAATCTCAATACCAAACTGGTTTTTCCGGTTCCCATGTCCCCAAGAAGTACCTAGGAAAAGCTTAATGATGTCAAAACCAACAAACTTCTCCCTCTTGCTAATCATTCGTGTAAAAGTATATAACAATGCAGAACTATAAAAATTTCAAATTCAGTTATTTACGAAAAAAATTAACTAAACTTAATCCAGAAACCTTCTTGCATTTTCAGTAGATTCACTGGGATCATACCTAACACGTCACAATAAGGTTTTATAAACCAACTTAACTTTATATATTAACACACTATAAATTAGATATTCTTAGCTACAAACCTCATCAAGTTAATGTGATCTACAGAACTTTGACAGAGCAAAAAGAATTCCTCACAAATAGGATATCACTTCGCCGGAATGCGTTTTTAAGTAATCTATGACCATAAAATTATGCAGTTCCCTCCAGGCTTCAGACAGCGGCATATAATAATTGAAGCACGTGAAATTGGAAAAATCATGATTTGGGAACTATTAATGATTAATCAGCATCTAAATATCTAGTCCTGGTTGTACAAAATGAAATCTCGCCGAAGTAACAAATATTAGATACTATTTGTCAAAGTCGTTAAACTGTGTCTCAAATAATAACACAGGCGTCTCTGGTTTGACCCACAAGCTCAATGATTCTCACTAGCTTCACCAAATCAAGCTTAACCATGTGAGATAGAATTAGCCCTTTTCATAGCATGAACTAATTTTATAAGAAAAATAATAAGGAAGACATACCCACCAGCTTGGCTTGTATATTCTTGTTGCCTGTTGTCCTTGCCATATTTCTCAATCCAAATAGATACTGGTTCTTGAAAATTCTGAGGGACGAAACAAAGAGACAGAAATAGAAAAGAGAGTTTGTGGCAGAGATGATTATCAAGTTTGAAAGTGAAATCCAGCGAAAAGCAATGATGAGCTATGAGAAAGCTGTAAACCACGAGGATAAGGAGTTGGACATTGATATTGGCAGAGCAGTTTGTGTTGGTTCCACGGAAGATTAGATCTATTTACATACTATTTGTAAGTGAGAAACCTGGAAGAAGTCAATTTAGTACTAGCTATATGGTTTCGAATCAGGACTGGTAGTTTGTTCGTTGACTGGTAAGTTAGTTGCCCTTTTTGTCGGTTCTCTTCTTCAAAAGGCAAAGTTCTCCACTCCAACGAGGTGATGAGCTAAAGCAAGAACATGCGGCCCATTTTTTTCGGCTTTGTATATGCTTTTTCTTTTCTTTTATTTTTTCTTTGTTTTTAACAAACTTTTTTTTTTTTTAGAAGAGAAATTCTTAGTTTACATTCCACTTGCAATGTAAGATTCATATCGTAAACTAAACAAAAATATACAATATTATACATATTTGCAAATAATGTACAATGCAATGCAAACTCATACTGTTTATTGGCCATGAACAGTTATTTTAGGCCAATGAATAGTGCTGAACAGTAACAAACTGAAAAAAAAAAATTATTTTTTTTGTTGTTTTCAATTTTCAGCAAAATAAGCTGTATCCAAACGCACACTTATACTTTGAAAAATTCTCCTTTAACTTGTTATGTAACAAAATTACAGTGACTTATTTTAATTATAATGATAAATCTGTGATTGCACACCAGACAGATTAAAAATGCACTTATGGAGATTTGCTACTAATATACTCCCAACAAAGTTGAACTTATTCAGGTTTGATGCTTATATCAATAGTACTCTTTTTAGAAGAATAAGAGGAGTATTATGCAAAAAATATTTTTCAATGGATTGTGTTAACGGGTACCTTATGCTTATATCAGTAGTACTCTTTTTAGAAGAATAAGAGGAGTATTATGCAGAAAATATTTTTTAATGGGTTGTGTTAACAAGCACCGTAAGGTGCCGATTAACAACACATATTTGGGCAACTTTTTAGATTTTTGGACAGCTTTGGTATTTTTTTTTTTTTTAATCTCTTTTAGTAATTTTTTTGACATCTTTTTTCTTTTTTTTAAAGTGAAACCCAAAAAGGAAAATCTTAACAAGCACCGCATGGTGCTTGTTAACATTTCCCTTTTTTTAACACCTTACTTCATCGGAGATGATGAGGATTTATAGGTCTTTGGATTTCAAGATTCATTCCTCCACTTGGCCATTACCTTGATTGTGGTTGAGGAGGGTGTGCCTTCATGGGCGAAATCTAGGGGAGCATTTTTGGTGATGCTATAGGTTTTCGATCTTGGGGCTATTACCCTAGTAAATATAGGCCACATGCTTTGTGGATTGTAAATCCCCATTCATTGGTTGTCCTTAACTATACTATGTGCCCGTTTGGTTTCAACTAAAACCTGCGTTCAGCGTTTGCGTTTTAAGAATGGGACCCACGCTACAATAAATGTGTCCCTTTTTTTTTTTCTCGTGTTTCAGGAGTAATTGGCTACTGTTTAGCCACAAATGTTGACTTTTCCCCTGTGAACAGTGCATTTGTGCACTATTCACGAACCCACAAATTCCACTTTTCAGCAACTTTTTCATTAAAAATGGGTCCCACGGCACTATTTACACATTTAAAAAATATTTTGCTACAGTGTTTTTAGTTTCAGTTTTCAGTTTCAGCAAAAATAAGCTCAATCCAAACAGACCCTATATCTAATCGACGGGCTCTGGCATTGGGTCACTTGCCTTTGCTAACTTAGTAACTTACATGTCTTAGCCAATGAACAGGGCCAAATCAATCATCTACCTTGTTTGTTCACTCCTAATTGGCTAACCAGAACCATATATGATCTCTTTTGCATCAAATCACATGACTTATTATTGTATTAAAAACATATGTGGATGATTGTTAAAAAAAATGTCTTTTTTTATGGAGTAACTTAAAAACTTTCCTCCAAATTTTATCTTTTATCTTTTATTTGGAGGAAAGTTTTTAAATCACCTGACTTATTATTGAATTAAAAACATATGTGGATGATTGTTAAAAAAAAAAAAAAAAAAAACCTTTTTTTATGGAGTAACTTCAAAACTTTCCTCCAAATTTTATCTTTTATTTTATCTTGCTAAACAGATAAAAACTTTTATAAACCAAAACCTTATGATAAATCCTTATGCCCTTAGAGCATATTCATACCTATTTGGAAAATTATTAGATACTAGACATTTAACAATAGTGATGATGAAGTGGTCATATAGGCTTTTGCACTAATGTTATGAATGTGTCACTTGACACTAAAATTAAGAAAATTAAAATAGACATTTGATGTAAAATTATACTACAATTAAAAGCTAATTTGGATTGTAATTGGCCTTAAAAGTTATTTGCAATGCCCATTTGGCCAATTCATGTATCACAAGCTTGCATTTAAATTGGCTTTGAGTAACCATTCTAATGATTATCCATTAATTTCTTTGTGAAATTGGAAAATATTGATGAATCATTTGTTCTTTAAATGTGCAACCCTTTTTTCTTTATAATTCTATAGTGGGGGAAGGGAGATTTGAACCTTGGTTGTCTTGTTCGAAAATGCCGGGAGATGCCAATCAGTTGAGCTACAAGAATTTTGGTCTTTGAATATGCAACTTGATGCTAAAAAAAAAAAAAGGGTGATCATATATATAATTTTTTGGATACAAGATAGTTTGAATTTTTGGTGTATGCGTCATGATGATTGTTCATACTATCAAACTAAAATATCAGTTGATTTTTGGTTTAAACAGGATTTAGACTTAGGCCCCGACAACAAATTTTTATACCAATTAATTTAATTATAACCCACGTATAAGAAAGAAGATCATATAAGAATTATCTCATTTATAATTTGTAAAGTTAATGCATGATGGAGGTTGTATATTAGCTTTATATTATTTAAAATTATGAAAGTCGTATAGAGAATTGTAACTGTTTTCTTTTTTTCAAAATAAAAGATATGAATATTAAATTTTCTAGTTGCTAACATGCACGATGTGCAAGATTTTTTTAAAAATATTTTTAAAGTTAATACATATATTCATATTATAATTACAACAATCTCTTTATTATCAAGATTAAAGGAAAAACAAACTTTCTCTAGAACTCAAATAGAAAAAGAGGGAGAGAAAATATTCATTCCTAAACAACGTTTTTTTTAATATCAATTCATAAACAACATTTACTTACAAAGTTTTGTGCATCTTTAAAGTACATTAGAAATTGACAATATTCTTCAAACAAACTTTCTTAAAATCAAAATTTTCTCATCCTATATCCAAAAAAACATATTACCTATCCAAAATTTTATAAATCAAGAAAAAAAATGATACAAGCACTTTTAGTACCCAACCCAATAAAAACACAATTTTAATCCAAAAAGGGAAAAAGAAAAAAAAAGTCAAAATTCAAAGTTTCTCCCTCTAACATCGAAAATAGAGAAAAAAGGTATGTAAAAAATTTATTACAAACCAAAATTAAAATGAGATTATAAGTCATTAGACATAGAATTTATAATGATTAATTACTCAAATAGTTGGTAGACACATTCAAATACAAAGCCAAGTTGAGTGTTTCATGATATATACTTGAATTCTCACTTCCAAAACAACTAAATATTAACCAAAATTATATTTAAACCAAATGCATAAGAGAGTTTGTGATGGGCAATCAAAACACCAAAACGTATCAACCCAAAGCAAAGTTGCAAGAAAGTATAAGAAATTTACCATAAATGTGACAAAAACAATTATAAATCAACAAAAAGAGAAGAAAAAAAAATCGAAGAGAGAGAGGGGAAAAGATTGAGAGAGAGGTGTATAGGAAGTAATAGGAAATTTAAAATAAAAGAAGACTGGGAGAGGAAGAGTAAAAAAGAAAAAAAGAAAAAAAAAAGATTAAGAGTTGGAGGAAGGAAGAGTAAGGGTAAGGTGAAGAATTATAGGGAAGAAGAAGTGTTAAGAAAGGGGGAAGAATGGTTGAAAGAATGATGAGGAGAAGAAAAGCAAAGAAACTTTTTTTTTTTTTTTTTTTGGGAGAGAAAGAAGAAACCAAAATTAATTACTAAACCATTATTATTATGTATTATATAGATATTATTATTTCTTTATTTTTAACATTAAAAAGAATGAAAAAATTTGAGGAAAAAAGAGTGATGTAGCTGCTGAATATATGGCGCAATAGGAGCTTTGCAAAATTAAATGCAAAGCTTCTATATAAGTATAGATTCATAGGTACATCAATAGCTGAAGTAATGTTGCCACTTCCCCGTATAGGATGATTCGAAAATGGGCAAGAATTCTAAATTCGCAACAATTCGTTTGGTGTTCTCCACACGTCACAATCAATACTAACAACTTCGTTTAGACATCTAATCTAAGTCATTAATTAAATAATTATGATTATTAAAAGAAAAGTTGGTTTAGGGAACACATCAAATGTACGTATCTGGATGTAGACAACGACATGAAATAAATGATTGTAGTATAAATAATAAATTGAATTGTACAATATTAGCCAGCATGAAACTTTGCCGCTAATGGTGGGTTTGAAAACTTATATCAATGGCAATTCACACGCAGTTCACATGGCCGAAAATGAAAAGAGAATAACAAAATGGCAAAATTGACCAACCTCAGAGGCCAGAGGGTGTGGCCCAATCCAATTCGTGGCAGAACCTAAGCAAATCGGTAAAAAGTCCTATAATTTTCCTTTGATTTTATACATCCACCTGCTTGGAAGTTGGGCAGCAATTGCATTGTCTTTTTGATTATTGGATTTGGTGGTGGTATTCCGCTCTTCCCATAGACTTTCAAATGCATTGCAATGACAGCGTGGCACCCCTTATGTTTTTGTCTTAATTAAGTACAGCAAAATTGACTAATTGAGGGATAAGGATTGGGAAACAGTCCAAAATTATAATTGCCCACTTCGAGGCTGAAGCTGAAGTGCTTAAGCAGATTAACTTTGGTGTCACTGTCGTATTCCTAATCTTCATGTAATATAAAGAGCCTCAATTTATACATTTTTAGTGTTTTTATTAGAAACGTTTATAATTAAAATCTCTCATTTTTTAATTATTAAAATAATATATATATATATATATATATATATAGACACACACACCGTACAAGCCGGCTGTGAACTCTTTATTTATTTATTTATTTTTAAGCAAATGCCTGCTGTGACCTTAATGTTCATGTTCAAAGTGTTCACATGATCACTAATGTTAATATTGTACATAATTCAGGTGAATGGCTAAGAATTAAATAGTTTTTATTTATTTATTTATTTTATTTATGGGTCCAGATATATATACTATTAGTAGGTAAACCACTTTTTTTTAATGGAACTAGGCGAACCATTAAACAAAAATGTCAAAAATAAACCTTCGAAAAAGAGCTATTATCTTCAATAAAATCTTGATATATCACGTTATCTTGTGTTTCAACATAGAATTTATAATTAACTATAATTTGAGTTGTCAAAAGCTTTGTAGTTAAATTGACACCTCCTTATATACAAAATGCTTGGGGGTTTAGGAGGGAAAAAGTTCGAACTGCGGGGTTAGCACATTATCAGGGGAGTTCATGTTAGTAAGTGAAGAAGTTAGTTTTGGTCATAAGGACCTATGAGGGTGGTCCGAGGGTCTCCTCAGCTAATCAAAGTCGAGGTCCAAACTCGGCTAATCAAAGTCGAGGTCTGAAGGGGTGGTCTGCAATCCAAGGGAACATTTCAGGAAATTCCATTAATACGGATAAGCATCACAGAAACATAGGATAGAGGGAAGTCCTAAAATATCTAAGGAGAAAGCTGCTACCACTGCATTGAATACTTTGTAGCTAACTTTCTGTCCGCATTAATGAGGAAGTAATACCTGAACAGTGGTTTTCAGCCTTACAGCTATTACTCAAAGATTTCAGGAAGGTGCTGATGGGACTAGTATCAATACCAACCATTTGACCTACACGTGGAGGGTAGAAATGAAAGGGGGAGATAGTATAAAATAGAAGGGATACCCTGAGAGTGGGGGATCAAAAAATTAAGGAAAAATACTGTAGCAATCAAGAATTGAACTTGTAATCAAACTTGAGAATCAATATATAAGAACTGATCTCCTCGGATAGTGCCGAGGATGATTTTCTTTAGATTAAACTAGTTTACTTACATTTTCTTATCCTTTGAATCCACTTTACTTGTTGTCCAACTCACTAAAACCCAGTTTTCTAACTCACTCTCTACAAATTCATTGTATTGGACTTTTTGGGCCTAAGTTTATTCATCATTTGGGCTAGGGACTCAAATCTAGTTCTTACATATATATATATATATATATATATATATATATAATAAGAAAAGAAAAGAATTTGGGTTAAGACAGCATCTTAAATTATACTCACCCTCAAAAAAAAAAAATTTATATTTACCGTAAATTCTGAGATTGGGCTATAGAAAGTGAAAAATAACTTGGAAATTTTAGTGGAACTTGTAAAACAAAAATTCCGACTACAACTTCCACCTAAATAAGTGTCATTTTTATCATTCCTATTCAACAACTCCATACTTCATAGTCCATATATATTTCTTATCTATCTTTTCTTATTCTTCTATATTTCGCTATTTGTTTATCTCTTCATCTTTCTTATCTCTCCCTCGTTGAATTTATAGCATCAACTCATCAACAAGGAGGTGTTCAAGGTTGGTGGCCCACCTCCTGTCATTCATAGATGCTTATTTTAATTTAAATCCCCATTGATCTTCACCATCTCTGCCGCCACACCAGTAGTCTTTGTTTCCAAAACAATGATAAAAATCACCTATATTAAAAACGAGATTCAATATTCAAACATATCCCACCCATCATATAGATACTAATAGAATTGAAATTTAAATCGCTTTTGTGGTAGCTAGTTATGATCAGACCCAAATGAGTCCAGATCCCGTGATTATTCTATATACATTACCTTTGATTTCCATCGATTTATACTTTCTATGTAAATTACTAGACAATGTGATTGATGAGATATTAAATGATGAGGATGTGCAAATCCCATCTTTAGTGTCAAGCATATAAAGTGAGAGAGAGACTGGATAGTCTATATTTTGGAAGAGGAAAAACAAAATAGGAATACGAGAACACAAGGATTACGTGGTTTAACATTGATGGCTTACGTTTATTGTATAAGAGTGTTAGTACATAACCTGCATTACAATGAACCATAACATAAGTATATAGTAGACTAAACTCTAGACTTTTAGTACAAGAATGAGACTTGTCTTGCACACACAGTAGGTTTGGGCTTGGCTTATTATATTAGGCTAATATATCTAATATATTTCTAACATTTAATAACTTTCTGTGTAATTAATCTTGAATCTTAACTTTATTGAACTAAATCTAATTATATTATATTAGCCTCAAGCATGCTAAGAAACTCTTCTATTTTTTTTTTTCGAAGGTTAATAATTTCCATTTATCATAACTCGGAGACTCAGAGTTGTAAGTAGTGTAGTGGTTTAGCTCTTTTTTTTTTTTTTTTTTTATAGGAAATTTTAGCTGTTTAGTTGATAGTGTTTTTCTTTTTTGAAAAAAAAAAGGTAAGGGCCTATTTGATAAGATAATTTAAATATAGTTTTTTATTTATTTTATTTTGTAATCCATAAAATGGTGGATCCCATACTTGAATCTATTGTTTGACTGATATTCTCTAAATACAATTTTAGAGAAAATTGTATCTTACTTTCCTTGTTCATATTAAGATTTTGAAAACGGCCAAAAGAATGTTTTCAAGATACAGAAAATGTTTTTAATAATATAGTAGTAAATAAATTAAAAATAGTGGACCTCACATATTTGTCCAAACTCTTCTAGATTTTAAATTAAAGACTTTTATCTTTATCACAAAAAAGAATCTAACACTTCAAATTTGAAATTTATCATTATCAAAAAGTAAGTACATGAGCTCTATCCCTTATCATTATTCACAAAAAAAAAAAAAAAAAAAAAAAAAGTAATCTACAAATTTTACACTTTTTTTTTGTAAATTTTTTATATAAAAAAATCTCAAAAATATAAATGGTCTCCCAAACATATATATATATATATTTTTTTTTTTTCAATATTTAAAAAATTGCTTTTAAAAGTGGGAGCTAAAGACGTATAATGTAAAAATTATTATCTAAAAACTAGCTTCAATATCAATTTTTTGAAAATTATTTTAATATTTTTTTGAAAAAAAAAAAAATCCTCCTACCAAACATGCCCTAAGTCTCATAAAAGAAAATTGCTAATTTAGTGGGATTGCACATTTCTTTGTAGTTAAGGAATGAGGCTGGTAGTTTTCTTTTTGAAAAACTAAAATTTAGGACCAAATAGTTGGCAGTAACTTTTAGTATTAGTATAGATAATGTCCTAATTTTTAGCAATTTTAAAGTCCACAACTTAGAAGCCACTTAAATAGTAGTATAGATATAGATGGAGATTATAACTTCCATATAAGGTAGGACTTAGTCGCTCCTAATCAAAGCACATGTATCTCATATTATTTGGTTTTCTATTTTATTTTGGAATTTCTATTTTATTGTTTTCATATTTTTTTGAAAACAAAAACAAAAATCCTCCTACCAAACATGTCCTAAGTCTCGCAAAAGAAAATAGTTAAGTTAGTGGAATTGCACGTTTCTTTGTAGTTAAGGGATGAGGCTAGTAGTTTTCTTTTTGAAAAATTAAAATTTAGGACCAAATAGTTGACAGTAACTTTTAGTATTAGTATAGATAATGTTCTAATTTTTAGCAACTTTAGAGTCCACGGCTTCGAAGTCACTTAAATAGTAATATAGATATAGATTATAACTTCCATACAAAGTATGACTTAGTCACTCCTAATCAAAGCACATGTATCCCATATTATTTGGTTTTCTATTTTATTTTGGAATTTTGCTTGAAGATATGTACTCTTTAAAAAATCAATGGACAGGTAAGTTTTTCATCTTATCCTTGACTTTAAATACAATAATTTTTTATTTAAATATAAATTAAAGAGGATTGTTCTGAATTTGAAACTTATATCTTTTCTTTTTTTTTTTTTTTTTAAATTTATTAAATGAAATTCTTAGAAAAAAAATGGATTTTTCTAGACGATAGTTAGGATAACTGATGAGTATCAATGATTTTTAGGAGCAGAATCAGCAGATCGGGTAAGATCAAGTTTGACTCCATCCACTTAGTGATCAACCTAATCATGGTTGGGATATGATCAAGAGTCATGACAATCCAATCACTCAATATATATATATATATATATATATAGTACTGCATAATCATATGACAATGAGAGTTACCAAATGCTCACAATCATTTAGAAGAGAGTAATTCAGGTACCACATAAAAATCCATAATTTTTACAATCATTCTATATAATAGATTGTAATTGGCTATTTGTCACTTTCATATGGACCTATTATTTTTTTTTACCACTTACACACTATCAAATTACAATTGTGGCAAGAAATTGTAAAAAATTTTGTGGACTTTTTCTTTGAAAGAAGATATATAACTTTTAGTACCACATAAAATGTCACAATTTTTGTTACAACTATCATACATGTCAGACTATGACTAATTATTTATCATTTTTACAAGAATAAACTACCTTTTTTCTACCACTTATAATCTACCACGTGAATAATTGTAAATCAAATTGTGCCATTTTATATGCCGTCTTAAAATTTTTGATAAAACTAGAAGGGTGGGATCTTTTGGCAAGCTGTGGACAAATTTCGGTCAGTTATTATCAGCCACGTACATGATAAACGCCCCACATGGAAACCTCATCTCTTCATGCAACCCCCAGGCATAACCTGCTACCTTGTTTTTTTCTGGGTTGTCTCATATTCAAAATACAATATGCCCCAAAAATAAAAAATAAAAAGAGGTTTTCCCTTTACTGTTACATAGATTGCTAAAAGTAAATTGCCATTTCAGCGTAAAACCACCAATCGATCAGCTTAGAATGACAAATAAACAAAAAAACTTTACTCAAATAATAATTAACTGTACGTTAACAAGTCAAGTTGTTTTAATTTTTAAATGCAAAAGTTTTGGGTTTGTCTATATGTTGAAATTGGAATACAAAGGAAAATTCATCAATAAAAAAATAGTTAAATTTTCCTATTTGTTTTACAAAATAAACCAATTAGGTCGTGCCACTACCATATCTTCTTTTGAAGGAAAATGTGAGCCAAACCAACAGAATTTTCTTGGGATTGACTAAATTAAGATAGAGATTCTTTGGCTTGTTAGTTACACTCCGGAGTATGGACAAACAAGGAGGAATTAAAATCTCACCACTTGATTGAATTACTTGTTCTGGCCTCACATTAAGAGGATAATATCATAATCGATCTACTTTGTAATATTATATTATATATTCTTATATAACTCAGCTTTCCCTTTTCGAGTTTCTACCAGCTTCGTTCTCTCTTGTAACACATACATCATACATGGCCTCCCATGGTAGCCTTAAAGTTTCCACATCCCCAAAAAGTGGCAAAGGAGAGGCTGTCACCACTTCACCAAAAGGCCAATGCTTGTGTTCACCAACAACACATGAAGGATCTTTCCGCTGCAAGTTTCATCGGTCAAGTTCATCGGCCTGGATGAAGCGATCAAAGTCCATGCCGCCTAATGGTTCCGTAGCTGCCTTCTCTCCCAAATCAGTCGAGTCTACTTAATATGGTGCTTGAAAATATTGTCCTCCTTCAAAATCCATGTACAAGACTAGAACCGCAACTTTGTATAAGAATATAGGTATATATATATATGTATATATATGTGACTCTCTGTAGCTTGGTGGAGATGTCTTTCTGTGCAACTCTTCATAAATCACAAGTAGCTTATTTCTATGTTGTTATTGGTAAAATACGCTCTATCTCTTTCTTATTGATGAAAACATATGAGAGTTGTCATGGATGTTTTCTCAGGCTTAAGGTATTGCAGCTGTTAGTACTTTCTGTGCATCCAAATCATGACTTGAGCTACGAGCAAAATATGTGACAAGCTTCTAAGCAAGTTTAATTATTCAAGCTATTAAATATCCTTCAAAAATTTCCAAGGCTTGATAGTAATTTTTTTTTCCCGGACGAGTCACACAATATTGATCAAAAGGGGTCAGGGTAAAGATAATATTATTTGTATTTCATTGTTCAGTAAATGCAGCCATAGTTTGAATTTTGTTGGGAAACTAGTACCTAATTAATTAAGTTTTATCTAATCAACAACCATTTCCAGCCCTGTAAGTTTGTGGAATTTGTGTATATTTGTCGAAAATTATTTTGTTTTATATACAGAATTATCATCCACATACGTATGAGTGATCTATAATTCAGATCGGCACTTATTGCGAGTGAATCTTGATTTTTTTTTTTTAATTATTAAAATTTTCTGGGCCATAGTAAAGGTAATGGTTGAGATGGGTTATGAATGGCCTTTGAATTTTAGCCATTTTATATTTGATCAAATTTATATCAATGATAAAAACGAGAAGCTAGCCCATTGTTTTTCTGTGAATCAGGCAATCAGCAGCCAAAGAAGTGGTGGCCCTCAATGTGGACAGTGGAAGAAAATTTGACGTGTAAACTACATCTATCTATTGCATGTCTCTTTTTCTGTCTCCCTCCTCTTTCTTTTGTTGCTAAGCATATATATCAGTTACATGTCACTTTCTCCATTTTAAACGTTTCTGTAAATTATTTTTTGAAAGGCATTCTGAATTCTATAGATTAAGAAAAATTCAATCAATCAGTTGAGAAGAATCATGTCTTTAAGAATATCATATGGTAGTCCCACCCACATCAGTAGTAAGAAGAGAGACTAATTATATATATTAATGCTGTTATTCTGAAATCACATGGCTACATTCATAGTGCCAGTAATAATGAGGATCAGATTCGTATATCCAAATATAAAGGTATACTTTGAGGATATTAACTTTGTCTAGAATGTGCATAAATCTCCATTAAATATAGTAATCGATCTAGCCATTTATTTGTACTACACTAATCTGGAGGGTTGCAACCCTGTAATCACTTCGAAAGACCTTTTGTTTTTGCTAGCAACTCTTGGTCGGGTCTCAAAAGCTATCTATAAAGTACAAGGCTCTTTTACCAAATTGACGAAAAACACAACATTTTTTTTTAAAATTTTCCAAAGGAGGAATATTTAAATTCTGTCTTTTGAAAAAAGTTGAAAGCACTTCTCGAAAAGCTCCACCAAATGGGGGCCTTAGAATCCAATGCCCTCTTTGATTATGCTCATCTTCTCAATATAAGCCAGCTAGGTCAGAGGCTCTTCTTATACTGTCCTAGTTGGTATTCCTCAATTCCAACTGGTTAAGGACTAAGAGTGATAAGCTCCCTCAAAGTCAGAATTTTTTTCACGTATATCTGCCTAGGATTTGATTCATTCTAAAAATGTTAAAGCCAACTAGTGGACATTGGCATGGGATGATGCTATTGTGCCTCAGCATTACTTCATTTGTTTCTGGTTCGCTATTAAAGATAGGCATTCTAGACGTGTCAGACTTGTTGCTTGGGGTTACTTTGAAGATGTGTTATGTGTGTCCTGCAAAAGCCAAATTAAGTGTTCTTTTACTCAGGGAATTTGGTAGGTTTGGTGGCTTGTATGAGGTGGTATCTTGTGAAATGGTTGTCTACAACTTCCTTCTTAAATGGGATTGATGGAGATTGGTTTGGGTAATGCAGTTGTCCGTAACCGTAAGCATTACTTTATTTGATTTTGGTTGGCTATTAGCCTAATAAAGACAGGCTTTCTAATCGTGACAGACTTGTTGCTTGGGGTTACTCTGAAGATGTGTTGTTACGTGTGTCCTGCAAAAGTTAAATGAAGAGTAGGGATTATGTTTTCTTTTAAGTGCTCTTTTACTCGAACAATTTGGTCTCAGGTTTTGGCGCCTTGGCGGCTCATATGTCAGGTGGAATTTTGTGGAACGGTTGTATAAAATGCCCCACTCAAACCCAACCCCGTTTGAGTGGACGTTATATACAACCATTTCTACAAAATAATAAATCTTATTGTATGGCCTATTCATAGATTTAGTGTGTATATATATATGCAAAATACTTAAAAGAGAAGATCGGTAATAAAAAAAAAAAAATACATTACAAGTACAAAAATATAGAAAAGTACAATAAGATATACGTTAGTATAATAGGCCTAAGAGTAAGTTTAGTACTCCAAATACATAAATAAACCCTCTAATTCGAGGTGAAAGAAAAGAGAAATTTGAATTTAGAAAGTAGATTGTACAAACACTTGGGGGGTATGACTTTGTAAAGATGTCAATAAATGATCATCAGAACCAACTTAATACAATTTGGGGCTTAAGGTGATATTTTGAATGCAAAATGAAAAATGTAGTAAGGTAGGTCTCGTTCTAACTTAATGAATTCTTGACAAATCAAGAAAATAAACCTAGAATTCACAAGAAATTTGAAAAAATTTTAAAGAAGTATTTTATTTTAGATTATTGAAAACCAATCTAGAAAATACATATTTATAGAAGACCTTATGAGTTTTAGTCAGGTTTCCTTGCATGAAAATTACAAAAATACCCTTAAAGTTCCTACGACATCAGTAAATAAAATAGCTAAATAATATATTTGTTTTTAAAATGGTAATAATTTTCTTACTTTTTGATATGCAAAATTATTAAATAAGTTTTTGTATTTAGGTTCTTATAACATTTCTTTTACAATTGATAAGAGCTCAACCGCTTTATCAACACGCTCATTACAATTTTCTTTTAGTGAAGCAATTTTAAGATTTCAATTTTATTGACCCAATATTTTGGGGACCTTGGAGATAGAGGAAAGAATGGAAAACTCTTTAACTTTTTTTTATAAATTGAATATCATCCTACAAACTTTTAGATTTTCTTTTTACATTTTGAGGTGCTTTTTTGTTCCAATGGGGGCCTTAAGAGTCCTTTTTTATAAAACTTTGGGGTCTAGGGGGCTTAAGGCGTAAGCGTTGAGCCGGCCAGAGTGATCATGAGAATGAAAAGAATAAAGCTGGAGGGAACCTTGAAGAAGGTGATGTTGGACAAGATAATAATCAATAACAATATTTTTGGTCTGTTCATGAAACTTGACAAGAGAAAAGGTTTCTTCATAGTTAACGTTATACTCCTAATGAACCATTAGGCCACAAGATGAACTTTATATTTCTCAGTAGTGTTATTGGAATTAGTTTTGATCTTGAGGACATGCGGAACCAAATACATGAAGTGTTGATAGTCAAGAGTTGAACCAAACAACCTCACATAATGTTATAATGCTATTATCTAATCTTTTTTAAATCCAGATTTTTCTACATCATTATTAGGCGTGTACAAAAAACCGTTTAGACTGAACTAACCGACCAAATTGGATTGAAAATTTGGTCTCGTTTGATTTTTTTTGGGGATCCAATCAATCCCAGTCCTCCATTTTTAAAAATTTGGGTTTCAATCTTGGTCTCGGTTTGCAAACAAAAAAAAAGACCAGACTGAACCAAATTCTTTATACATGTAATTTTTTTACTATTTTATAAATACTTTTTTTTTTATAAAAAAAAACCCTAATGTGATCTTCAAAAAAAAACTTAATTTTTTACCCTAACACATAGTACTGTAATTTCACACAATATTCCTACAATTGGATTCTATGTCATTTATGTTTTTAAAATTTGTGCCAAATATTGTGTTAATCAGACTTTATTTACTATTTGATTCATAAACCCATTTTTTATTCATAATTTTAAACTATAAAAAACTTGAACTTTAAACATATAATTAATAACATAGTTATTGATCTTTAATCATCTTTAAATTTTACAAGTATGGAAAATATACAAAGATAATGTAACCTAAAGATAGATTTGTCAAAATTCACATTCAATTAAAAAAATATAGAATGTAATAATATGTATGTAATGTGTGTGTGTGTGTGTTTTTTTTTTTTTGAAGGGATATTTTCTTGAGTTACAAATAGTATTAAATTATATTAGTTTAAGATCATTAGCAGTGGGTGTGTTAAAACCTAAAACACCCAAAATGATATTTTAGCACATCACATACCAAAAAATGACCTTCATCCAATTGCTATTTGCCAAAAAATTTTAGCATTTGTTACAATGATTAGTTATTAGCAATGCTACTTATTTTTTATTCACATCTTTTCTCTCCTCTTAGAGCTCTCTCTTTTCTTGAGTGACGGCGTTGTGGGTGGCAATGATGGGTCAGCATTGTTGGGTTGTGTATATTGGTTGTGGGTGGTTCGTGGGTTTACAATGGTGGTGGGTTCTAATCCGGTCACATGTTATGGGGTGGTGATGCTAGATTTTGAGGGTTCTAATCCATTCATTTTAACTAATCTAATTGAAATTAAATGAGAAGTGTATGTTTTTCAATGTCCAACTTATATTCTTATGTCAATTCTCTTTAAATTTTGGTATCTTTATACCATCAATAGTTTTTTTTTTTTTTTGTGAGATGAAAGATAGATACCATCAATAGTTTTAAAAGTAAAAGTAATATGTGGTGTCTTATTATGTGTTGTGGTTGCAAGAATGGGGAAATTAAAAAATCTATGGGTTGATATAAATATTTTTGTGCCTTATTCCGTGTATTTTTTAGTTTTATAAATTTATAGACCTGGCGATTTAGGGCCCGTTTGGTAGAAGAGTTTGAGTAATATTGTTTGTATTTTTTTGAAATACGTATGGTGAAAAATTGTGTGAAAATGCATGTAATGTTGTTTAAAAACTGAAAACATGTTATTAAAATACTCTACCAAACAGACCCTTAATTTTTTTTTTTATACAAGATAAAATTTCTACTCTAACCTAATTTAAGTGTATATGTGTGTGAAACTCTCTCCTAGAAACTTGAACCCTAACCCTTACCCCCCACACCCCACAAGCATTTATACATGTGGAATGACTACCACACCAAAGGTGCACGGTGGTCAATTATGAAACTAAAGACATTCAACATTTTCTTATATATTAAATTTTGATTTGATTAAAAATTTGAACCATGATTTAATGTAGTTTATATATATATATATATATATATTTTCTAATTATTCTTGAAACTTCAATGGGCATATACAAAAAATGATGACACTAAAAAAAAAATCTATTTATTTATAACTTTTGTCTTTTGCGTGTAGTCTAATTAATAGACTATTTCGTGATCTTCAAAAAAAAAAAAAATTCGTGATCTTTATCTTTAATTAATAGACTATTTGGCTTCAATTAATAGGCCATGCTCCAGCTCCTTTGGCTTCCCCCATTAATTAATAGGCCGTACTCTAGCTTCTCAACAGTCATTGAATTCGAAAGCCATGGCTTCAACAAAGAACGACTACGTTGTCTACTCCCCTCTCCCTCCCAACCCCACCGCCCAAAACGTCGTCTTCCTCCCTGTATACCACCCCGCTCCAACACGACGCCGTCTTCTCCTCCGCAAATTCCTCATTGGCGCCACCTCTCTCCTCCTCCTCTCCCTCTCCATCTATTTCCTCTACCCCTACGACCCCACCATCCAACTCGCCCGCCTCAGACTCAACCGCATCAAAGTCAACTCGTCCCTGGGACTCACTCTCGACCTCTCGTTCTCTCTCACCGTCATGGTCCACAACCGTGACTTCTACTCGCTCGACTACGATTCCCTCGACGTCTCGGTGGGGTACAGAGCGAGAGAGCTAGGGTTTGTGAGCTCCCAAGGTGGCCACGTCAGGTCCAGAGCTTCGTCGTACGTGAATGCCACGCTCGATCTCAACGGATTGGAGGTCATTCACGATGTCTTTTACTTGCTTGAAGATTTGGCCAAGGGAGTGATCCCTTTCGATACTGATACCCAAGTCAATGGCGTGTTAGGGTTCTTCTTCTTCAAAATTCCTCTCAAGGTATATATACATTATAGAACCTTGCTCATCATAATTCAATAATGTTGCATTTGATTTTTACATTTGTTGGCATTGTTTTCGATTTATGGTATGATTTGATTGGATTAAATGAGTGCTTGTGCTTTAATTAACTTATGCTTATATGGTGGGGCTAGGGTTTGGTAAAATTAGGGAAATTCGGAATCTAGGGTTTCGAGTGGTTAAGGAGAGGCATTGGTGTTCTTGTTAGAATGAATAGAGATTAAATTGCTAGGATTTTTTTTTTTTTTTATGTCCCTGATAAGTGATGAAATTTTATTGAAAAGAATTGCTCCATATTCACAATGATGAACACAAAGTATCTAAAAGAATTACTAGAACTAACCAGAAAAACTAAGAGAGTTGTGAAACTCAAAAAGTGGAAGTATAATGTGTAAATCCCCAAGCTGTAGACCACTCAAACAAGGTACAAACTACAAATCAATGAGGATCTCAAATGCTTTTGTTTGAAATTATAATTAATAACTTGTAATGATATGGAGGAGAAACCTCTTTTACACCGGGTGTGCTCACTAAGTGTTTCTAAAGAAATATGTTATATAAGGCTTCGAGGTTTATTAAAAGGTCTAAAAGAGATCATGGTGTTGTAGTTGCTCTGTTTAGTAGTTGGCATATGAAGGCTTAGAAAGCATAATGCTATCTGCTAATTGGTTGGGTGAATTTACAAAGATGGAAATATTGTGGTGGATATGCATGGACTTAGAGAGGAGTGGCTGGATTGGTGATATGGTTATTGAGTTTCATGTTCATCACCTTCCTAACTAATTAACAAACTAGGATGGAATTTTTTTTTTAAAAGAAATATCGAAAAAAAAAAAAAAAATATATATATATATATATGGAAAATGAGAAGGATGGGGAAGGGGGATTCTAAAAAGTGAGCTCTGTTTAATGGTTTGTGTCTTGCGAAGATGAGTACCAATTATCTTTGTAAATGTGGTATACTTATGGATATAATGGTGAATGAGAGAAAGATCATAATAGAGTTTTTCTATTTTTTGGATAGAAGATTCAATAATATATATAGAGAGAGTACCGGTTAACAATGGTCTAGCTGAGAGGATGTGAAGTTAGCAACTTAGCATGGTTTGAATGTGTAGAAAGGAAGGGAGGGGAGTGGTGGGTTTATCTTTGAGGATTAATGCCTTAATTAAGGATGTGATTTTTCACAAGGTCATATGTCTCAATTATATATGCCCATGCTGCAGTTTCAAAATCTTCAAGGCAAAGCTCAAATAATGTCACGATAACAATTGATTTAGATATGTGCATCAAATAAGTTGGCAAATTTACTCTTTTGCCTTTTTATGTACTATCATTATTTGCTTTACTTGACATAAACCAGTCATCAGTTCACATAAGTAAAGAAACAATCTTGAGCTCTGAATCTATAGATTGATTATTTGGAAATATTTGTATGTGATTGCGTGGCTTTTTGCAATAACTAAGTATGTTGCAAAACCGAAGCAGTACACTCACTGCATTAAGAAACGGTATGTTAAGGAAATTTTAGTTTTGTTCTGATAATTCCATAGCATTCTCCTACAAGCTTTATTCTGTTACATGATGCATCTTCTTTCTCCATGTGTTTAAACTGTGTTCCAACATGTACATCAGGCAAGAGTATCCTGTGAGGTGTATGTAAATACAAACAACCAGACAATTGTCCACCAGGATTGCTACCCTGAGGTGAGCTTTTACTTACTTTACTGTATTGCAGATTATATAAAATTGCTGTTTCAGTTGCACACATAAGGAAACTTTTCTGTCATATCAAAACTAGCTTTTGATTTCGAGATTGAAAATTTGGTGCTCGCTAAGTATAAACACTTACTAAATCTAGCTGAAACACAGTTCTTGATGTTATAATTATACATTAAAAGGATCACTCCAATTCTAATGAGCTCTAGCTCAACTGGCTCTTCCTCCCCTTATAAGTAGTGCTTGGTGGAGGGTGAGGTTGTTGGATCGAGACCCATCAGGTGCATGTGTAACTTACCAATAAAAAAAAGGTTAAGCCCAGTTCCATCTATAGATGAAGTTGAGTTACCTCCAGCTCCAAAATTAACTATCATCCAGTTTGGTTTCCTACTAAGGCACATGGTTATGAAAATCACAACCCAGATTGTAGGATAGAATGAGAAATAGATCTTGATCAGTGCACCATCATTAATACAGCAAACTGGGGTAGAATCTCATAGGATCTCAATCCCAAGCCAATCTATATGATTATATACCACAAGTACTGCCGATTTGAAAGGGATATTGTTTGAGAGAGGAGTTTAAGAAATATATGGTTGGTGCTAATATGTGTTTGGTGACCTCAAGAAATGGCCATATATTGTAACTGACTTTTGGGAGGGGGTGGGGGGTGGAGGTTCAGATATATTATTACTATTGGGTTTGTTTGTTTTGTTCTATATCCATTGATGAAAAATAAGGATCAAACTAGGTTTAGAAGAGAGGTGACATTTGGAGGACTGGAATTTTGTCACTGACGGGATTTGAATCATATGATATTGTGGATAGCCAGCTTGGTAGGTGGACCTTTCACCTTTGTTGTTTTTTATTTGTTTGGTCAATTTGACAGGAAAACCCATTCTGCTTCTTACAAATTTCCCGAAAGTCAAATTTGCCTCCTTGTTTCTGATGCTATATAGATGCCTATATGCAACCCTGGATGATATTTAAGTTCCTATATACTAAGCAAATTGAAAGTTGAAATTAGAGGTGATGAAAGTATAAATATATTACAAGTTTTGCCCATCCATTAGGTTGAGTCTAGGGTGCTAAAAGATGTTAAGATTTGATGAATTGAAAGTTGAAAGCATCTTTGAATTTTGATTATGTTGGTCATGAATAATTCTTGAGCTTGAACAACCATAATTGGAGTTGGTCTTGAACCGAACTTAAGGTTGCAAAACTGAAAGAGTGCTAAATGAGTTTCATTAGCTTTTGCGCACTGAGAAGGAAATTCCATCTCCTGGGATGATTAATGAAATACTCAAGTTCCATCAATTGTATAAATTAATTACTAGCTTCTGCGCACTTGCTCCCATGCGTGTTTAAAACTTTAAAGACTCCTTTTTTTATTAAATAAAAGCTAATTTTATTCCTCTATTTGTAGTTTTAGATTGTTATAGATAATTTAATTTGATACTTAGCAACATGGTGTCAAATTTTTCTTCTTTCTTTTTTTATTTTATTTTTATTTTATTGATTCTTTAAAATACATAATCATTTTTATTTATATTTAATGGAAGGTAGTCTACTAGTCTTACAATCCTCAATCCAACCACATAATCCAATTCGTGAGACCCTCTCACCAATCATACATGGGATCCTAATTTTGACAACCATGTTGATTGCTAATGCATACCCATCCTTTCCCAACAGAGAGGGTAGCAATTTACAGGATATGCTGCCCGTGTGAAATGTGGTTTCCTGTGCATGGCGAGTGGAAACCAAACAAGAAATGAGATGAAATGTGAGGAGTGGTTAAGCTCATGTAATTGTCCTAATACTGTAGCTATAATTGTTGATTTCCCCCCATTTTTTGGTTACATATTTAATATTTTGAAGCATCAAGGTTTCTTTTGCTAATCCATTTACTGGTTTTTGTTTTTTGCAGTGATGGGGTAGATATTATATAAATGCAGCAGAGATTCTTAATGACAATTGACAAGATGGAAGCTGAACATTGAGTTGGGTGTCGGAGGTAAATTACTGAAGGCCTTGGGACCCAAGTGAAGAATACAAATACCTGATTCCTGTTTATTCTCAGTGCATTTGTGGCCCAAAATTCTGAGGGATGATTGGTATGGTTTGTATTGGTCTTAGTCTGGGTGTTGAACCAGCAGATCTTCTGTCAAACTCTCTTTTTCTCCTGTATATATATGAAGAGATGAAATACAGTCTTTGTGATATGGTGTGACCTTTTCTAAAATCTCAGGAATAATTAGAATATTTACTTTACAGATGGGTGGATTAAGAAACAAAAATTTAACAACCTCAGCAAATTAAGTGAAAAATATTGAGCGATGACAATTGAGTGACGGTGCCAAACGGGTAGGGTATTTTGAGTGATGAGTGATGAAAATTGAGTGACGGAAATTGAGTGATGAAAGAAATGATCCAAACACCGCCTAAGTCTTGTTATCTCTTTCTTGTTGGACATGCCTGATGGTTGTGTCCGATTGGCCTGTAAGAGAATTTTCAGTTGGGCACGTGTTTGGCTGTGAGGTATGTGTGGGTTATGTGATACCTGTCAAGAGTTTTGGAACTAATTAGTATTATCTGCACTCTTTTTTAAAAAATGTCAGGTATAGTTGTCAAAATCGCGATTTAAATTGTAGGATCACATGATTTTACAATCTTATCTCACCAAAACGTTTAAGATTGCACTAGGATTGTAAAAAATATAGGATCATATGAGATTCTACCGATCCTACCAAAAACATAAATTTTTGGTTTTTTTTTTTTAATTATTTTTTTATGAAGCTTTAAGGGGTTTATTTTTTATGTTGTGATGGTATGACTTTTTATTTTATTTTTATAAAATTATGTTAACCTAAGTAAATGTTTTTTAGTTTCTAGTTCACTTGTAATCAAAATGAATGAATGCTTCATTATTTCTAAATGAAGAATTTGATGTTGGTTTTGTTGTCTTTTAAACTATAATGTTATTCAATTTGTTTGATCAATATACTAATTTGTTTTTTAATATTACTAAAATATTTTTTTTTAATATTTTTATCAGTTATGCTTGTATTTGTATCTTGATTGATTGATTTTTTTTTAGTATGTTCTTTAATTGTTGCTGAGTGGTATAACTCGAATAGTTGAGTGTGAAATTGTATCTTAATGTCTTTTGCAGTTCTAGTATACAAATATATAATATCTACATAGATGATGAAATGGATGATGATATCTTTTACAGTTCTAGCATACAAATATATGATGTCTACATAGATGATGAAATAGATGATGATGTTAGGAATTTAGGATGGTCATTATAAGAACCTTAGAATGGAAATAATTAAATGTTTACTTCACCTTAATATTCATCTTTCTTTTGGATTTTATATTGTAGTTAGCTAATTTCCATTTGCTAACTTATTTTGGATTTCAAACTTGGAACTTAGAACTTGGAAAATATTTTCCATATGTTTTGATAAATATTTTGGTATTTGGTTGCTAATTAAATATTTATTGAATTTTTTAAATACATTGGGTCAAAACTTAAATATATTTGTTTTGTTAGTATAGATTTAGCGATGTATGACATGTAAATTACATCATATGATGTAAATCTTAGTTTTTTCATGGATAAATTTATAATTTACGTGATTATTCAATATACAAAGTCATTATCAATGTGTTTTTTGCTTTAAATCTGAAAATATGTAGAATCTTACGATTCACGATCCGATCCTACGATCTTACCTACCTTCAACAATCTTACGTAGGATCTTGATTTTGACAACCTTGATTCTAGGATTTGAATCCCTCTTCCCTAATTATTATACCTATCGAATTATCTTTAAAACTAAATCATGATATAGGAGCTACAATTGTATACTCCAAGGGGAGTCTGAATTACTCACTCAAATGCAATTATTAATTACCTGCGCCTAACATTATTGGGTATCTAATACGGAGGTTTCCAAAATTAGAATTTTTCATTGGATGTGAGTCCATGATGATTCTTTTTTTTTCTAAGCTTGATTACTATTGAAGTATATTCTAGCAAAAACTAGAATCCTTCGTTAGACGTGAATACTTTGATTACTACTGAAGTCTATTCTAGCAAAAAGAAAAATCATCTACGGCATTCTAGCTTATTCTAGGAATTGGATATGTGCCCGGTTCCTCCTACATGAAATATACAAAAATCAGCCTTGTAAGTAGGCCTCGTCAATGGGCCGGGCCGGGCCGGCCCGATCTGTTTTTACTTGGCCCATGAGTCTAATGGGCTGGGCTTAACGGGCTGTTGACTAGTCAATGGGCTGGGTCGGGCCGGGTTGGATGGAAAAACCTTAGCCCATGGCCCTACCCATGGGCAATGCCCATTTGGGCTTTAGCAGGCTGGGCTAGTGAGGTGGGTTTAATGGACTACCCATGAGCATTTTTAACAGGTCTTCAATGGGGTTATAAAAATTTAACCAAAAAAATTATAATTATATATTATTACAAACTATCAAATTGAACAATTAAATCTACTAAAAAGATTCTATTAAAAAAAATACTAAGACATACCTCTTAAAAAGGTAATAAAATAAGATTAATTAACTTTTATTGATAAGAATAAATAAGTACATTGAATTAAATATCAACTCTTAAAGGAAATATTTGAAGAATAAAATATCAATTCTTAAAGGAAATATATAAAGAATCAAATATCAACTCATTAAGGAAAGAATTTCTTCCAACCAACGGTAAGCTTTTTTTTTTTTTTTTTTTTAAGGAATTTCTTCTATAATTGTAACTTGTAAGGAAAGAATTGGAATTTATCAAAGGAAAGAATGACTTTCTTTCCAGAGGCACAGAGGTAGGGCAACAGTCATTTTAGTAACTTTGTTTTAAAAATCAAAGCTACTAGACTAATACCAAAATATATATTTATTATGCATATTATATTACAATCATTCCAAGTATTTAGTGGTTAGGTGTGTGGTCTTAAAGTTTTTATAATGTCTAAAGTTCAATCCCTCACCCACCTAACCTCCAAATTATTTTGTTATAAATTTTGGGCAATGAGTCAGGCTAACGGGTCAGGCTACTGGGCTGGGCTAACGGGCCGGCCCACCGGGCACCCATGGGTAAAGAAACCAACCCATAGCCTGTCCCATTGGGCTACTGGGCTGCCCACGGGCTTCAATATTACCGGGCTGGGCTGCCCATTAGCCTGGTGGGCTAGCGGGCTACTGGGCCAGCCCATGGGTCATGGGCTATTTGATGACCCTTACTTGTAAGGATAAACATACAGACTATTGGCATGAGTTCTTAATTCTTATTTCATAAATCTGTGAGCTCCGATCCTGACCTCTGCACCACCTCAAAACACTTTCTTTCCACAATCCACTAATTTAATCACACCTTGAATACTATGGAAGCATTGTAATTGCGGCAAGATAAATGATTTTTTAGTTATTTTTCAATCAAATTCATCGTTGAGAAAGCCAATGTTTTTTCCTATATAACTGCATGAGAGGCAAAAGGCTAAAGTCTTCTCATGGATGTCTTATCGCATGTTTAACATTGGCTTCCACAATGCAGAATTCATCACTATCGCTATAAGTATTATACAAATACAACCCTCGCTTTTCTTTTCTTTTTCTTTTTTTTTTCTTTTTTTTTTTTTTTGAATTTTGGGGATTAACTCTTTCGGACAGACCAAAATAAGGAGAGAGGAGAGAAAAGTGATTTAATCTAAATATTTAAAACAAGGGATGAACATAGGTATCTATAGGAGAGAAGAGGACTTAAATTCTTGAATCCATCCCTCCAGAATTCCAAATTCATTATGAGAAAGAGAACCGTTGAAAGCAGGGATTATAATTAGGAACAACCATAAATCAGTATATCTATTCTTTGTTCTCTTACGAATCAACAAAACAGCCTTTTAACATACTTTAACTGTTGTGGACCATATTCTCTTAGAACCGACCACCCCAAAATACCCAGCTGATGGATGGTTGCCTTGCAACGAATGAACCGGTGCCCCGTTGGTGAACCACACAAATTGGCTTACTGGCCTCACATCCACCACCACCTCCGGAACTCTCCGCCACAGCTGTGACTGCATGCCTTGCACTGTTCAACTTACCATTAGGTGCCTGCCAACTCAACACAACCTTGTGATAGCACCGTTAGTCTCTAAAGCCACCCAAGGATTTCCTGCAGGGTACGCACTTTGTTTTCCTTTTTTTTTTTTTTTCCTTTTTTTGTATGTGCGAGAGGTTTAAAAAGAGAGAATCTTATATGGCATTATATGGGTAG